>NC_083777.1:477500-587500 GCF_963514075.1 Conger conger
ACCCAGACGCCCTTTCTCTGGAGGCGGGGCTCAGCCGCAGGGACCAAACGGACGTTTCCCCATCGCTTTGAATGGGCGCAGAGAAACAGCGGCGCTCTCGGGCTTATTGCGCGGGCACCGAACGACCCGCCGTCAGGTGTCACGCCTCCCCGTGCTCGGGGCGGCCCCCCGCAGATAGCTGGCTGGGTCGGGAGGGGCTACGAGGCCGCCCAGGAGATCGGGGGCGCCGGCACTTCCGCGGGTGACCAGTTGCAGGCAGACCCGCTTCAATCGGTCGGGACCTTTGTGCGTGTGTGAGCGCACTCCTTGCTTATTATCCATGCAAAGACTACACCTCTAGTTATAAAGCAATACCTGTTTGTTTTCGGTAGTAACAAGCAAATTTGCTGTAGTTAGCTTGAATAATTTCCAAATATCCACTTCTGCTAAAATATCGGCAATGGTGGTGTGTCTACCTTATAAAGTGCTTGCTGAGTGTGTGTTTTGTGTGTCGTATGTGTGTATGAGCATATCATCACACTGTGGGAGCATTGCATCACGCTGTGGAAGCGTGACATCACAAAGCTCTGTCTTTTTAGTGTGGGCTTGCGTCAGTGGTAGACAAAGCTCTGACTCTTTAGTGTGGGCTTGCCATTACACAACCTCTTTAATTACTCTGCATCGCTCAGCTCAGTCAGGTGATCTCAGGTGGGCGTCTCTGAAAGGATGTTTTTGTCTCTTTTCAAGATAAACGTGGAAAAGCACTTCTGCCCACCCATTGCTATGGCATGCAAAAGATATGCCGTCCATCTGTCAACTGTTTACCCACTTTCTTACTTTTTCAAAGCATCTTTGAGAAAAAATGTAACCTTTTATGAATTTGTATTGTGGATGTCTTGGCTGAATAATAATTGCTTCATAATGGTGCATCATATGCTGTGAAATGTTGAGTTTAGCATTTTCCATGTGATTCTATTCGTAATGTTTCGGGCTGGCACAAATCAATCCTCTAGAAAATCCTTAGCCTGGATCCCATTTAATTTTCAGAGCCCACAGCAAAGTTTTTACATTTTAAATATACAATCTTCTCTAAAGGAATGTTAACTCTCTTGCTAAAAATACAATGCTGCTGCTAATGAGGGCATAAAACTATATAAGCTAGCTAATGTCACTTTCTGGCGATGATGAGCCCTCTCATCTTAACCTTCATATACATAGGCTACCGTTAAGCATTTCCCCCTTTTTAATTGATGAATAAAAATATACCAACATATGGTCACCGAAAGTTTGTATCACAAATATGCTACATGTTTATGATATAACATAGCTAGCTCAAACAGTCACTTCAGATGTCAGTTGCTAGTCGAATGTGTGTCACATTACAGTCAGAAGAGTCTTGACGTTATAGTACAGTGCGTCTCAAATGAACAGATTTTTCATGTTCTCGCATCTGTACGTTAAGCTCATAAGAGCACGAGTGCACAGGTAGCAACACGAGCCAATGTTAAAGTTTCTCACAAGAGAATGTGACCGGACTCACCACATCTTGTGCACACACCGCAATTAACTCAACAATCAACTGTGTTAAAAACAGCCGACCCAGGGAACTTTTATAGCCCACATCATCAACGGCCTTTGCGCAAGGCATATTTGATTCGGGCCATCAAATGTATCAAAACATTGTACAGCTGTACAGCAATTCAAGCTCATTGGTTGAAAATTGGTTCTAACTGCCACAGTCAACAGCATGGAGCTTATTCTGATTGTTTGTGTAGCTGCCCAAATTGCACTCCAGACAAGCAATCACTGAAACTCTGTCTACAATTGCTTATTATCCATGTGAAGACTACACATCTAGTTATAAAACAATACCTGCTTGTTTTCGGTAGCAACAAGCAAATTTGCTGTAGTTAGCTTGAATAATTTCCAAATATCCACTTACGCTAAAATATAGGCAATATGAACATAATAGCGATCGCACAAGCATTGTGCTTTAGGTGATTATTTGTACATTCAGAAAGATAACTAGTTATTGCTAATTTGCTTGTTATTGTGAACTGGTATTGTTTTCTAACTTGATGAGCAATAGTATACCGAGTTTCAGTGATTGCTTGTCAGGAGTGCAATTTGGGCAGCTACACGTTCCTTTTGTCTCTTTACATGTTCAATCATCCGCAAACCTTTATTTCTCTGAAGCTGTAAGTTGCAGTTGCATTGTTTGAGGTAGACTATCACATCTTATTTATGATAGTACTTGTCAGCTAGTTACGCAGCCAAATAACTTGCTAACTCACAATATAGTTGGTTAGCTAAAGTGAAAACTATAAATTGTCTAGCACACCAAAGTCAACTGTTTTCATTTTCAACTTTGGACTTGTAAGGGTAATTTTTTTAAATTGATTCTTAATTGACAATGTGTGTTAACATAAAGACAATCACATGATTACAAATAACCTTTTAGTGATAATCCTCATTACTATGAGACCACTGTCTGAATTAAGTGCTTACTAGGAGTCTTTCTCTGTCTCTCTCCAGCAGACAGACAGCCTTTGACCTTAATGTCTCTGCTTCTCAGCTAGCACATTCTGGTCTTACAGCAAAGTCAACAAGGGGTATTCAGAAGACAAAATACTGATAAATGTTTGTGGCCAGCTTCATGTCTTTTTGTTTTGGTAAAGCCCCCCCTTCTGGAAAAGTGTGCATAAGAGTCTTACTGTGTCTGATTCAAATCAGAAAGCCGATAAGCTTTCTCACTTTCTGTTATTTCTTTGCAAATAAATACGAAAGTTAAACTCAAGTATAGCTATCGTTGTTTTTACTGGGATCTGTTTCATCAGACGATGCTCACCTGTGAAATGTTAAAAAGGGCATTTTCCCCTAACAGACTTCATTTTCATGGCGTTCTCAGGCACTGGAGTGCACCATACTCATGCTGACTCATGTGGCCAATGCCAGCTTTGACCCAGAGGTGGTTGCAGCTCTTCAGCTCTAGCTAAAAGGTTGTGACCCCATGTTTTGTTTTGCTCACTGTTTTCAATCATGACGTACCCCAAATGGACAAAAGGTTTTCCCAAATGGACGTCAAAATCCAAAAAAAGACTAAGTTATGAAAAAGACAAAAGGTTCCAAAAAGGACGACAAAGTCCCCAAAAAGACAAAATCCCAAACTGAAATTTTCACCTTTGGACTTCATTTTCACAGGCTTTTCAGGCACTGAAGTGTACCATACTCGTGACACACAATGGCCCCCATGCTAGCAGTAGGGTTAACATTTCAGCACCTTATTCTCCAAAAATTAACAATGTATTGGTTATTTCAGAGAGTTTCATTGACTAACTTACAAAATGGCACAGTGGAACTGTTCTGATGCTCTATGTGTGCTCTGTGTGAGCTCTCACTGAGTGTGTTTGACCATGGAATGATTATTGGCACCATTGGTTTCAGTATCTCACACTGCTGATCTCCTGGGATTTAAATTAAACAGTCTCGAAAGTTTGCAGAAAATTGTGCGAAAAACCAAACAAAAAAATCCAGTGAGCAGCAGTTCTGCGATCAAAAAAGTGTTGTTAATGAGAGAGGTCAGAGAAGAAGGGCCAGACTGGTCAAAGTTGACAGGAAGGTGACAGTAATGCAAATAACCACATATTACAATGGTGGTATGCAGAGGAGCATCTCTGAACACACAACGTGTCAAACCTCGATCCAAAAGTGGATAGGCTACAGCAGCATAAGACCAATAAGTAAAAAAGTAAGTCTAATAAATACCTACATACCAAAGTGCTCACTGAGTGTACATATAAACACACATGCATGCAAACACACAGTTTCAGAAGCAGAGACTCCGCCCACCTGTTGAAGTTGAGTATAACATAAACAAAAATATCTATAAATATCAATGTGGAAATAGTTCAACTACATTACATTAATGCCATTTGGCAGATGCTCGTATCCAGTGCGATGTACAACAAAGTGCTAAGTGCATAACCATAACCAGGGATAAGTGCGCTGAAAGACCCTAGAGGGAAGTACGATTTAAAATGCTACCTGCACAACAAAGATAAGGACCAGAGCCTATTTGATCATCAGATTATTTATTTTTTATCGTAATACCACAACTGCTTACCTAGCCAAACACTGCTTACCTAGCCAAACTAAACATCCAAATACAGAAGTAAATATCACAGAAAGACAACAATTAAGGTTTACAGGGAGGTAGGGAGGGACAGGGAGAGGTGCAGCTTGAAGAGATGGCAAGAGATTCTGCTGTTCTGACCTCCACGGAGAGTTGAGCCAGAGAGTTGAGCCAGAACAGACAGTAGTCTTGAGAAGGGGTGAGAAAGAAGCGGCTTCTCCAGATGTTGTATAAGAGGAACCTGCATAACCGGGTCACCGCTGCAATGTTCGCGGAGAGGGACAGTCTGCTGTCCATCACCACACCGAGGTTCCTTGCACAGGGTGATGGCGTCAGTGAGGTATCCCCTGGGGAAATGGAGAGATCCAGATGGGGAGAATGCCATCTAAATGGCAACTAAATTAACTAAATACCTACTCCCCAGCTAGACCACTCCGGTCTGTCAGCTCTAGACCACTCCGGTCGCCTTATGGTTCCCTCACTACGAGCACCTGGTGGTCGAGCTGCGGAGGTGGAATGACTTGCCTACCACTGTCAGGACAGCAGAATCCCTCCCCCTATTTCGACACAGACTAAAAACACACCTTTTCAAACTGTACCTTAGTCCTCCCTCCTGATCCACCCCCCCCTTTCCAATATCCCTCACGTCTAACCCAAAAAAATAAAAATATAATAATAATAATTGAATGTACAATGATTGTATTTTTTGTTTAGAACAGCACTTCATGTGTATTTTACTAGTTATGGATGTGATGCTATGACTAAAATGTAATGTAAACTAAATCTCATATTTTTCCTACGTTCCCTGTACGCTGTGATTCTGTAAATAAGCAGCAGATGGCACCACAGCCCATCATATTGTCCTGCTGAACCATCATTCAGGTAAAACCACAGGACTGGGTGGATAGAAATTGCCTGCATGGATGTGTGAAGAATCATATGGAGAATCATATCATTTAATTTTCATTGTTCAGAGTGAGTTTGTTACATTACACACAAACCCAAACATACAAACAACTTGTTGATGCTGTCTTTATGTGGAGAAGATTTAAAGGGTTATCTCTGGGCTGGTTTCTAAAGTATTTAGAGGGCTGTCACTGGGCTGGTTTCTAAAGTATTTAAAGAGTTGCCACTGGGCTTGTTTCTAAAATACCTAAAAGGGCTGGTTTCTAAAGTATCTCTGTCCTCTTGTCTCCAGGCCTGCTCAATCCTCCCCCCCAGCCCAAGTGGGGGAAATCCAAAGGACATTTGTTCCCAGACTCTCCTGGCGGCATTCTCTTCCACTATCACCACCGCCAAAATAAAATTCTATCGAACAAAAATTCATAAATCCACCTAATCCAGCTATTTTCCATTTTTTCCTCTCTCCCCACCACCTCAGTCCTCCCTAACCCTAACCCTTGCATCTGCGCAGACAGGTAAAAACAAACACACAACCCTGTGCAATCTCATCACAGACAGGTAAATACAAACCACACAACCCTGTGCAATCTTATCACCCAGAAAATGTCTCTAGTGCAAATTAATCCCAACAGCAGAAGCCTGCAGAGTAACCAGGAAATCACATCCACGGCAAAGTTCTTTCTGATGTGCGCATTTTATGAGCTGCTGAACATCTACTCTCTCTCTTTCTCTACTCTCACTGCTCTGCTCAGCCTGGCCTCAGTCCAACACCACACCTGCAGCTGTGCGCAGAACCAGGAAGTCACTCGCACTATCTCTTTCACGCAGTTTCAGCGAAACGAAACTAAACTCAGTGTGCGCAGTAAAATAGCAGAGACCAGTATCTAGGTGGGTCTGCTCATAACCAGGAAATATCTCCAGTTCTTTTGCACACATATTCAGAGAAGGTACACTATATTCTCAACTCAAACTAACCTCTGTCAGTGTGAGCAGTAAAATGGCACAGGCTGCAGGTCTTCTGGATCTGGACCACTTGAGCTGTTCGATCTGTCTGGATTTACTGAAAAATCCTGTGACTATTCCCTGTGGACACAGTTACTGTATGGGCTGTATTAAGGTCTGCTGGGATCGGGATGATCATACTGGTGTCTACAGTTGTCCCCAATGCAGAGAGACCTTCATCCCAAGGCCTGTTTTAAGGAAAACCACCATGTTTGCTGAAGTGGTGGAGAAACTGAAGCCAGGACTCCAAGCTGCTCCACCTGCTCACTGTTACACTGGACCTGGAGACATGCCGTGTGATGTCTGCACTGGAAGAAAGCGTAAATCCACAAAGTCCTGTCTGGTGTGTCTGGCCTCTTACTGTGAAATTCACCTCCAGCCTCACTATGAATCTCCTGCCTTTAAGAAGCACAAACTGGTCAAAACCAAAGGAAACCTACAGGAGAAGATCTGCCCTCAACATGACAAACTACTGGAGGTTTACTGTCGTACCGATCAGCAGTGTATCTGTCTGCTCTGTGTGATGGATAAACACAAAGGCCACAAAACAGTCTCAGCTGCAGCAGAAAGGACCAAGAAACAGGTATGGATCTTAAACATAAAACTCATGCTTTATAGAGTGATGACAGATATAATCCTGGAGTGTCCAGTAGTCTGCCTCTGTCCACAGACCAATGCTCTGATCTGTGATGCAAATCTAACAGCCAGGTGTAACACGTTAGAGATCCGAGGTGGGATTTTAACCCTCGTCTCTCACTTGTCCAAAGAATTTCCTGACAAATGTGTTACCAGTGAGCTAAAGCTGGAATTTGCTCAGTAACCTGCTTCAAGTTTTCGCCACACTTAACCGTGCCTACTACCAAACTACTACGGAATTTATTCATGATGCAAGGAGAATGATTATATTGGTAGGTTTTTTTTAAAACCGGTCTTGTACAAGGGTTTTAGAAACGTTTTTCAATCCTATCTCCAAGTGGTTTTAAACGAACACTTTTTTAAAAGCACGGATTTTACAGTTTTAAGGTGCCAAAGTGGGTTTTAGTGCGAGTGTGTATGAGGGCATATTTAGCTACCCTCTGCCCTTGGACAATATGATTCACATATCATCACAGTATTAGTGACTGATTTACCGATGGCACCAGGTCTAGCACTGCACAATCGTTTTTGTCAGGTTGATTTTGAAACAGGTTTGACTGTCTTAGGGCCCATTTTTGAATTGGTTTTGTTTTTTAAAAATTAATTAATGCAGAACGAGTTTGGGTAACAGAGAGTTTGGAATGGGTCCCATGTTTCAAACTCCTGAAGACCTCTAGTTCACACCCCTGACCTACCTATTCACTCCTAACCTACCTATTCACCCCTATCCTACCTATTCACCCCTAACCTACCTATTCACTCCTAAACTACCTATTCACCCCTAAACTACCTATTCACCCCTAACCTACCTATTCACCCCTAACCTACCTATTCACTCCTAAACTACCTACTCACCCCTAACCTACCTATTCACCCCTAACCTACCTATTCACTCCTAAACTACCTATTCACCCCTAACCTACCTATTCACTCCTAACCTACCTATTCACCCCTAACCTACCTATTCACTCCTAAACTACCTATTCATCCCTAACCTACCTATTCACTCCTAAACTACCTATTCACCCCTAACCTACCTATTCACTCCTAACCTACCTATTCACCCCTAACCTACCTATTCACTCCTAAACTACCTATTCACCCCTAACCTACCTATTCACTCCTAACCTACCTATTCACCCCTAACCTACCTATTCACTCCTAAACTACCTATTCACCCCTAACCTACCTATTCACTCCTAAACTACCTACTCACCCCTAACCTACCTATTCACTCCTAACCTACCTATTCACCCCCAACCTACCTATTCACCCCTAATTTGGAAAATGAAAGTGTTGTTCATTGTAATGTGACATGAAAACATCTGTCTACAGAAGCAGCTGGGGGCGACACAGAGTAAATTCCAGCAGAGAATCCAGAAGAGAGAGAAGGAGCTGCAGGATCTGAGACAGGCTGTGCAGTCACTCAAGGTGGGTACTGATCAGAGGAGAAGACAACAGCTGGCTGCTGGAAGAGCCATTTCAGGGCTCAGTCAGGGCTCTCCTCCAGTCAGCCAGTGAGGCCTGTGCTTGGCCACTTTTCTGCCCTGTGGGGCTCAATCCCACTGAGCCACACTTTGAGGAACAGGCTGTCTGGGGTGTAAGAGCTGAGTGAAAGGCCTAGTTAAAAAGTACAGCCCTCCTTTCTCTGTGTCTGCTTACAGCACTCCGCACAGGCAGCAGTGGAGGACAGTGAGAGGATCTTTACTGAGATGATCCGCTCCATTGAGAGAAGGTGCTCTGAGGTGAAAGAGCTGATCAGAGATCAGGAGAAGGCTGAAGTGAGTCGGGCTGAAGGACTCCTGGAGCGACTGGAGCAGGAGATTGCTGAGCTGAGGAGGAGAGAGGCTGAGCTGGAGCAGCTTTCACACACAGAGGATCACATCCATTTCCTCCAGGTTACATCACTGGCTCTCTGAATGACAACTGCACTATATCCAAAAGTCTTGGGACAATGACATACTTTTTCTTGATTTTTCTCTGTACTCCACAATTTTAGATTTGTAATCAGTATATATTTTATGAACGCATATTTCTATACATTTTGGTTTCACCATGTAGGAATTACAGCAAGTTTCATATGTAGTCCTATTACGACCTGGTCTTGGGTCAGGCCATAACAGGGTAAAGGATAGGGAAATGGAGTGTGGAATGGTGGGTGGGAAGAATGGAAATGGTTGTAATTCCTGCATGGTTCATGGTTTCATTTCAAATCCATTGTGGTGGCATACAGAGCCAAAAAATGACAATTGAGTCACTGTTCAGATATTTATGAACCTGACTGTCTATGCATGTCATGCGCCCAAGAAATGTAAGAGAGCGAAAAGTGAGCTGCCCTTCTGTCCCTCATTTACGAGCATCTGCTCCAGACATGTTCACAGGAATCTGTATAGAGACTTTTCTTTGTCTGTTTGTTGGTCTGTCTGTCTGTCTGCAGAGGCGTCAGTCCCTCTGTACTCCTCCTGGACCTGGAGACTCACCCAGAATCACTGTCAGTCCACACACAGTCAGTCTCATCTCTTTTGAGGCTGTGAGGAGATTTTGGTCTGAACTGAAGGAGCAGCTAGAGGACGTGTGCAAATTTTCTGAATCAGGTTGTAAAAAACTTTCCGGAACAAAATCATTTTTTCATGTTATGGGCACCCCTAAAAAAACTTTTTTAGTGCAAAAATAACTCTATATGAAACCAACGGATCCTAACACAAGACCGGTCATTCTGTCAGTAATACAGAGGCATACATGCTTTTTATAATTTCATGACTGTATCATTAATTCAAGCTGAATTTAACCTAAACATTTTGACGATTCATTTCCCATAGACTTAACATGGGGAGACACAATGCTAACATGAATGAGGCTAATCTAAAGTTCTAAATGAACAGGTAGTAGCTAGATGACATTACATGTTACAGTTGGCTAGCAGCAGCTAGTCACTGACTGTCCAAAGTGGCTAGCAGCAGCTAGTCACTGACTGTCCAAAGTGGCTAGCACTGAATTTGTAAAAACGCATTGGATACAGTAAAACGAGGCTGGCCAAACAAAAAAAAAAGACCAGCTAAGTCGATACATAAACAGAAATCTTGCTGTAAGTTATCTTAGTTTATTAGGCTAGTCATAAACAGAAACAAAGAGAGTGCATTAGGCTAACCAGCTAGCTCTAACATTAGCTATGTTACATTCCCTGCTAGGGACAGGAAACTAACAAATTACTAAATAAAGCAAGGGCAAGAAAACGGCAGACAACATAACTTTCAAAAATAATCAATTTATTATAATTACAAAAAAAATAAGTATTCGAAACGAAAGATCAAAAAGAAGCCAGAAGGCCGCAACGAAGCCGCCCAATTTTCCAGGCCTCACACCGAGCCTCTCACTCTGAGAGTGGCAGGAGAGCGTGGGCGAGCGCAAAGCGTGGCGTGTCAGCTGCGACAAAGCCAAGAACCAAAAACGAAGTTCCCCCCAAAGTGAGCCAACCACCTGGAGTGACGTCAGCCGGCACCTTTTATAGAGCCGGCCCCCCCAATCAGGCTCAATCAGCAATTAAGCCTCCTGTTGGACTGTCTGAAAAAACACAAAGACTAAATGACAGCACAGCAAGAATACATAAATGCTTAGGGATGTAACAAGCTACACAGTGATAGCGTTAATACCAGCTAGTTAACTAGCTAGCTTATAGTTAGGCTTTTAAAAGTAGTTTAAGATCTACCTGGCGAGCTGGCTGACTAACTGGCTGATGTAGGATATTTCTTATTACACATGACATGAGAGAACCTGCAGTCTCACTAGTGAGATAATAATAACAATAATAATGTGCAAATACCATGTTGACGGCAAACAACTTGCATCTCCTTTAGATTTGACTGAAGAAATGCTTTACAAACAGCAGAATTATCGTTGAAATGGAAAACAATGTCACTTAGCAAATTTTTGTACGCCATGCATTGCTATGCATACTAGCTATGAAAACAAAACCTTTGGTTGAGAACTCAATTAAAACAGGAATTTATCATGAATGAATGGCAAAGTACCACTTTTTTCCAGTAGATGGCACCCACATATAAGAAATGGGGAGAATTGGTTTTGCTTTAAAACTATGCCTAGGAAATTAAATTGATCAGCCTGCTCTCCATCAGGGTATCAGTACAGATCTTTGACAACATTCTACAGCCCTGTAGTTTATATTCCTTTTGTGCAGAACAAGACTAAATTATACCCAATTATTTGCATAGCATTAACATGGGAGCATATTATTATTTTTGTTAAATTCAACAGATTAATTTAAACAGATTAAACATTAATTGCATATTATATACAACATTATAACAATCATTCCTACAGTGAGAATGAAAGTGGTTTGTGGGTGACACTATCATGCACAGTAGTTAGCCATGACTATGTTTAATTGGTCAATTACTTTTGGACAAATATAAATAATTATGTATAAGCCCATACTGTAGGCTGCACTTTTATCCAGAATGACATACAGTAGGAGTATATGAATGAGATCATCACAATATACACTCTATACTCTACAATACAAACTTTAATGCAGGATCTATCAATCCATCACACTAGTTTAAAAATGGTATGGTATATACCGACATGGTTTGTGGGAAAACTAATGTTTAAGCAGTAATACAAGACCACAATAGTGATATGTGGTCCCAAATAGGACACAGTGGACATGTTGGAATTAAAGCATGCTTTAATTCACACAACACCCCATAATGACAACATGAAAGAAGTTTTTTTGAAATTTTTGCTAATTTTTTTTTTTTTTTAAACCTAAGAAATCACATGTACATAAGTATTCACAGCCTTTGCTCAATACTTTGTTGATGCACCTTTGGCAGCAATTACAGCCTCAAGTCTTTGAATATGATGCCACAAGCTTGGCACACCTATCTTTGGGCAGTTTCGCCCATTCCTCTTTGCAGCACCTCTCAAGCTCCATCAGGTTGGATGGGGAGCGTCGGTGCACAGCCATTTTCAGATCTCTCCAGAGATGTTCAATCGGATTCAAGTCTGGGCTCTGGCTGGGCCAATCAAGGACATTCACAGAGTTGTCCTGAAGCCACTCCTTTAATATCTTGGCTGTGTGCTTAGGGTCGTTGTCCTGCTGAAAGATGAACCGTCGCCCCAGTCTGAGGTCAAGAGCGCTCTGGAGCAGGTTTTCATCCAGGATGTACATTGCTGCATTCATCTTTCCCTCAACCCTGACTAGTCTCCCAGTTCCTGCTGCTGAAAAACATCCCCACAGCATGATGCTGCCACCACCATGCTTCACTGTAGGGATGGTATTGGCCAGGTGATGAGCGGTGCCTGGTTTCCTCCAAACATGACGCCTGGCATTCACGCCAAATAGTTCAATCTTTGTCTCATCAGACCAGAGAAATTGGTTTGTCTTGGTCTGAGAGTCCTTCAGGTGCCTTTTGGCAAACTCCAGGTGGGCTGCCATGTGCCTTTTACTAAGGAGTGGCTTCCGTCTGGCCACTCTACCATACAGGCCTGATTGGTGGATTGCTGCAGAGATGGTTGTCCTTCTGGAAGGTTCTCCTCTCTCCACAGAGGAACGCGGGAGCTCTGACAGAGTGACCATCGATTTCTTGGTCACCTCCCTGACTAAGGCCCTTCTCCCCCGATTGCTCAGTTTAGACGGGCGGCCAGCTCTAGGAAGAGTCCTGGCGGTTCCGAACTTCTTCCATTTATGGATGATGGAGGCCACTGTGCTCATTGGGACCTTCAAAGCAGCAGGAATTTTTCTGTACCCTTCCCCAGATTTGTGCCTCGAGACAATCCTGTCTCAGAGGTCTACAAACAATTCCTTTGACTTCATGCTTGGTTTGTGCTCCGACATGCATTGTCAACTGTGGGACCTTATATAGACAGGTGTGTGCCTTTCCAAATCATGTCCAATCAACTGAATTTACCACAGGTGGACTTCAATTAAGCTGTAGAAACATCTCAGTGGAAACAGGATGCACCTAAGCTCAATTTTGAGCTTCATGGCAAAGGCTGTGAATACTTATGTACATGTGATTTCTTAGTTTATTATTTTTTATAAATTAGCAAAAATGTCTAAAAAACTTCTTTCATGTTGTCATTATGGGGTGTTGTGTGGAGAATTTTGAGGACAAAAATGAATTTATTCCATTTTGGAATAGGGCTGTAACATAACAAAATGTGGGAAAAGTGAAGCGCTGTGAATACTTTCTGGATGCACTGTATGTGCTGATACCTTGATGGAGAGCAGGCTGAAGTTACCATGAGGGCTCATCAATTTCCATCTTTTGAGGCTTTCAGCAAATGTTAAGTGAAACATTTCACTTAAAACATACTGTATATTCATTTCAGACCTTTTCTTTTTACTCTCTACAGTAAAAGAAGTCCACACTGTGGAACCTAGGACCAGAGAGGATTTCTTGCAATGTGAGTGCTTGCTTTGAAACTTTCAGCTCAAATACACACACCTTTTTCCTTTATGTAAAAGTATTGTTTTTACAAATTACTCTCAAACATTGAAAGTACTGCTCTTTCATTCGAAATACAGTGCTGCTTGAAAGTTGGTCAACCCTACAGCGAGGGTTATGATTTTTGTATAAAATATTAAAATGAACTAAAATCTTTATCTAAATGGCAATTCATAAAAAAGCTCAATTTTCTCCTCATCTGTCCAGAGAATGGACTTTCAGCAACTGTCAGGTTTGTGCAAGTGGTCTCTGGCAAAGTTAAGACAGGCAGTTTGGTTCTTTTTTGACAGCAGAGGTGTCTTTCTGGCAACCTTCCCATGAATGCCATTTGATTGTTATTCTTCTTATTGTTGTAGCATGCACAGTTACCTGAGATGCAGCAAGTGAGATCTGCAAATCTCTAGATGTTATGTTTTGGTTCGTTTTTACCTGATTTATTTTGGAAGGGTGTCCACTTTGAGGCTGAGTTGCTGTTAGATTAAATGCTCTCCATTTGTAAATTATTTGCTGCACAGTAGACAGACAAAACTCACATCTTCCTGATGTCCTGTGAGATCTCCTTTCCTCCCAGAATGGTGTTTTGCATTCACTTCTATAGGCAATGTCAAACTGACCAGGTTCCATTTAGAAGAGTTCCTAAAGATCTCTCCTTTGATTGATTAATTTTATGCTCAATCATTTACCCACCTGTTTCTACTTACCTACTTGATTTAACCAATGCAACTTTGGGTTCAGTTATTTTTGCACCTGTAATAATTCCTTTTTAATTTAGTTTTTCTTGTACATGTATGATTTCCTCTAAACCAACATATAGAATGTGTATGTTCAGATCCAGATCCATCCTGAACCATGTTCAGATATTTTCAAGCAGAACTGTATCATCATAACTACACCATCATTGTGTGTGTACCCTCTGAAACAATCAGAAACACACATATGGGGATCAGAAAACCAGACTGTATAGTATGTATGGAATAAACAATTCATTCTACACAGATCTTTGATGGACCTTTGCCCATATTAAAGGAAAACACCAACTTAGCCAGATTTAGACAAGATGTTCAATTTCATTTTCAGTTTTGTGCAAATTTCCATGTTAGTATAATGTGTTAGCTTAACATAAAGACTTGAAGCCTATAGGTGTCAGTAGCCTACCACCCTCAAAGTGAAGAAATACACCTTACAGCAATTCTGAAGCTGTCTTATTTACACAAGGTATCATGTGTATTTCAAATACACCTGCAAGAAAAACATTTTTTTTAATGAGAGACATTGAAGTTCTTTTAAAGACCTTTTAAAACTACCTTCAGAAGGTGCACGGGACACTGCGCTCAAGTCAGAAGAGGATACAGGTGTGTTCAGCGGTTATAATTCTTCTCTGAAAACTACATTTCTCGTTTTAATTTTCCCCCACATGTGTATTTCAAATACACATGATATAAGACAGAGATGCTGTAAGGTGTATTTTTTCACTATGAAGGAGGTAGACTACTGGCTTCAAGTCTGTATGCTACGCTAACACGTTATTCACCAAAATTCAAATGAAATCGAACATCTTGTCTGGGTAAGATGGAAAAAAGGTATATTTCCCAAAATGTTGGTGTTTTCCTTTAAATCTTACATTACATTAATGGCATTTGGCAGATGCTCTTATCCAGAGTGATGTACAGTTGATTAGACTAAGCAGGAGACAGTCTTCTCCAGGAGCAATGTAGGGTTGAGGGCCTTGCTCAAGGACCCAACGGCTGTGCAGATCTTATTGTGGCTACACTGGGGATCGAACCACCGACCTTGCATAATCCAGTCATGTACCTTAACCACTATGCTAAAGGTTGCCCTAATCAGAATTAAACCTTCTCCTCCATCAGATTCCTGCCAGCTCACACTGGACCCCAATACAGCAAATAAATACCTCCGTCTGTCTGAGGGGAACAGAGAGGTGTCCTGTTCGGCAGAGATCCAGTCATATCCTGATCATCCAGAGAGATTTGAGTGTTGGGCCCAAGTGCTGTGCAAAGAGGGTCTGTCAGGACGCTGTTACTGGGAGGCTGAGTGGAGTGGAGAAAGTGGGGTTTCTATTGCAGTGTCATATAAAGACATCAGCAGGAAAGAGCCAAGTAATGACTGTGGTCTGGGTAATGACAAGTCCTGGGCTTTGCGCTGCTCTCCTTCCAATTACTCTTTTTGGCACAATAGTAAATGCACTGAACTCACTGTTCCCTCCTCCTCCAGAATAGGAGTGTACGTGGATCACAGGGCAGGAACTCTGTCCTTCTACAGCATCTCTGACACAATGACCCTCCTGCACAGAGTCCAGACCACATTCACTCTGCCCCTCTATCCTGGGTTTAGGGTTCGTAGCATTGGATCTTCTGTAAAACTGTGTGACCAGCTGCAATCAGAGTAAGAAAAAACACTGCTGTGAGATAGAGAGGAGAAATAGATAAAAGGTGAAAGTTGAGGGTCTGTTGATGGCTCAGACCTCACAATGAGTACAATTTTACACCTCTACCTGCACTGGGGTCAGAGAAACACAACGGAAATGAATGGGAGGTGTTATTATAATGTCTTTAAGAAGCTGATTTCTGTACACAATGGAAGTGCAATTAGTTATTACTATAATACCAATTCAAAAGTTGTAAGTATATCATGTATATGTAAGTATATCTAAGTCTGTGTGTTTTTTTCCTAATATGTTATAAAAGCCTTCAATAAAAAACAGCAAAATCAAAGAAAAAAAACGAAAACCCTAGAATCAACTAAAAACTAAAACCAAGAAAAGCTTGTGGCCATGACAGCATCAGGACAGAGAGGTTTAAACACAGCACCACTGAGCTGCAGCTGGCCGCGCTCAAATTGTTCTCCAAGCTGGCTGCTTCCCTGAGAACTGGAGCTAGGGGCTTATTTAAGCATCAGGACAGAGATGCTTAAACACAGCGTTTAAACACAATAAATGTGGAATAAAAGGACTGATCTCTTCACTCAAGGGCGAGGTGTTAGGCAGGGATGTAACTTGTCCCCTACTCTATTTAATATCTACATAAATAAGTTTGCGGTGCTATTGGAATAATCTACAGCCCCTGTCCTAACACTAAACAAGATGGAAGTTAAATCCCTCCTCTATGCAGATGACCTGGTGTTGCTGAACATCTGGACCTGCTAGAGCAGTACTGCCAGAACTGGGCCTTGACAGTAAACCATAAAAAATCTAAAATAATGATCACCCAAAAAAAGGCAAGATCTCAGGAAGGCAGACACACGTTCAGTCTAGGAAACATCGCCCTAGAACACACCCTGTTCTATAATTACCTGGGTCTGAAAATTAGTGCCTCTGGAAACTTTGGTTTGGCGGTGAATTCACTGAAAGAAAAGGCCTTCTACGCAATCAGAAAATAATTCTTCCAGATTGACATTCTAATCAGAATTTGGTCAAAAATATTTGACAGTGTAATCCTGCCAATTGCTTTGTATGGAAGTGAAATATGAGGTCCACTTAGTGAACACGATTACATTAGATGGGAAAAGCATCAAATTGAAGCCCTACATGCAGAATTCTGCAGAACAATTCTGAACATCCAGCTAAAAAAACACCAAACAATGCATGCAGGGCTGAATTGATTATAAACATACAGAAAAGGTCATTCAAATTCTGGAAGCATCTGAAATCAAGTCCCAAAACAACACTGCAGTTCCATGCATGTCAAACCCAAGAGCTGAACCCTGAAAAGAGTCCACTAAGTCAGCTGGTACTGAGACTAATCATCTCACACCTAACAAGAACATCTCTCAGACCAGCACTGCTTCACAAACACAAATCAGAAGAACCCAAATTGTTAAACAAAATAAAACCATTTATCTGAAACATTGGAGCAACCAAACCAAAACACAAAACAAGCTTAATTGCTACCTGGCCCTAAAACAAGAATACAAATTGGCTGTCCAAGATATGAAGCAGAGACGACTCCTTACCAAGTACAGACTCAGTGACTCCAACCTAGCCATTGAAAAAGGTAGACATAAAAAGTCCTGGCTACCAAAAGAACAGAGAATATGTGGTCACTGTATGACAGGTGAGGTTGAAACGGAGGTTTACTTCCTTCTAAAATGCCAAAAATATAATAATATTAGAGAAAAATATTTTAATAAATTTAAAAAACATATCCCCAACTTTCTTCATCTAGAAGAGAGCAACCAACTGCTGATAGTCTTGGGGGAGGGACCAACTGCACATATTGCAGTAAAATATGTGTCTGAATGTCACATACTCAGAGACAGTGACTGATAAACATACAAAACTACAATTTACAAAAACACACACACACAGAGGCGGCACGGATGGTGCAGTGGGTAGCACTGCCGCCTCACAGCAAGGAGGTCCTGGGTTCGAATCCCCGTCGGCCGGGGCCTCTCCCCGTGTCTGCGTGGGTTTCCTCCGGGTACTCTGGTTTCCTCCCACAGTCCAAAGACATGCAGGTTAGGCTGATTGGAGAGTCTAAATTGCCCATAGGTATGAGTGTGTGAGTGAATGGTGTGTGTGCCCTGCGATGGACTGGCGACCTGTCCAGGGTGTATTCCTGCCTTTCGCCCAATGTATGCTGGGATAGGCTCCAGCCCCCCTGCAACCCTGTTCAGGATAAGCGGGTTAAGATAATGGATGGATGGATGGACACACACACAGAAACATATTGACAAAGTACATGCCTGTTATGTAAGCTGTTATTAGATTATTAGCTTGTTATTAGTATGTTAGAACAATTTGTATGTAATTGTATGTATATGTGTATGTTTTCCTGTTTAACATGTTCCTTGCCATGCTTTGGCAATACAAATGCAAATTTTTTCAAGCCAATAAAACAATTTGAATTTGAATTTGAGATAGAGAGAGGATAGAGAGAGACACAGAGAGAGAGAGAGAGAGAGAGAGAGAGAGAGAGAGAGAGAGAAAAGAGCCAGCCCCTCATCGAATAGACAACGGACCGTCTACTCCCTGCCGCACGGACCCTAGGAGCTGGTCCAAACTGATGCCGGACATGTGAGCCTTATAACGCACACTTTGTACTACTGCACCCCTGTGCACAAAAAAAAAACAAGAAAGAACATAAAAAATAAAAAGATTCATTTTTTCTGCCATTGCTGACTCATGTGTCTGGTTTCTTGCCATGCCCACCCACTGCACCTCAGAACCAATCCCTAGTGCCACACTATGTAAAGAGCCTTTTTAACTGAAACACTATTTTTTCCAACGTTTTCACAAAGTTTACCTTTTTTACTGTACCTCACACTTCCACAGAATTTGGAAAGATAACTTTTTGGTAATTATGCCCCATGGTCCTGGAAACAGCTGGAGCACATTGAGCTCACTTCTCCATCCCTCTGGAAGATTTTTAGAGGTTATTAGAGACCTGAATAACTGTGTTTGTTATAGTTTTACATTAATGATTTTGTGTATAATTTGTGGTTTTATTATTAATATTTCAACAAATGTATTCATTCAATTCATATATGGTGTTTCAGCTGTGTCAACTGACTGTTTGTTGCTTCTCTTGGCCAGGGCTCCCTTGAAAAAGAGATGAAACCCTCAATGAGGGACCTGGTAAAATAACAGAGAAATAAAAATAAATAAATATCTATTAAACTGCTTATTTCATAACAAACTACACATCATCATTTATTCTTTGTAGTCAATTTACCACAGATAAAAATAATGAAGTATAAAATGACAACGGAAAAGTTGTTTGTATGATCCATCAGATCCAGAGTGGATGAGAATGCAATGTATTTTTAACATAAGTGTTACTTCTTTAGGGATACAGGGGATACAGGGGAGGTAAATGTTCAGGTGCTCGCGGACTGAAATATCTAACTTAAGTTCTTTAAAACTGCAGGTAGCCTCATACTTCTGGCCTGGAGAGTAAGTAAAATAGGCACAATACAAGAAATATAGCAACGAAGAAAGAGAAAGAGTGTACTGTTATGTTCCTGTGTTCTGTCCTGTGTTAGTTCATCATTATTCTTGTAATTTATTATTTTTCATATTTATGTCTGGTGTTCTGTTTATATTCATTAGTCTTTGCACTCGTCTTCCCCTGTGATGTCTGAGTCTGAATGTTTACTAGCCCAGTCACTCCCACTATTCAGGTGTTTACGGTAGTTCCGGGGTTCAACCTTCCTTCCAATCTTGCATTCCTTACTTCCTGCTTTCTCTCCATTTCATGTTTGTACATAGCACTAATATACTAATCCCAACTAACACAGAAGTTGTACAGTACTAATTATACTAACACACTAATATGTTTGTCAAACTAACAAACTAACATTCACTAGTTTTGGGTATTTGTAATTTAAATCACTTAACTAACTTACTAACGCATCTCCAGTTTCAATTCTGTTCTGTAACTCCGCCTCCCTATTCTATCACTGATTACTTGCTTAGTTTCAGCGAAGTATTCGCACCTGTCTCTCTGTATCTCTGCATCTCCTGATTCTCTGCAAATTGTCTACTCCCTAGTCCGGAACCGTTTGTATTACATGTGTGTCTTTGTGAATCCAGTCCGCGTTTTCGTTTCCCCCTCGTTATTGTCCTATTACCCTTTCATGTATCTCACCTGATGTCTATTTGTTAGACCGCCCTCACTCCCATGCCCCGCCTAGTTTGTCTCATTTCCCTGTGTATTTATACCTGTCCTTTTCAGTTGCACGCTGCTAGTTCGTCTTGTCCTGTTTTCTTGTCCTGAGCCCTTGAGTCCTTCCCCCAGTCCTTGTTTCCTTGCCCTTGCCCTTGCCCTTGTTTATCGGGATTTCTGATTCTGACCCCTGCCTGCTTCCCTGGACTCTTCTTTGCTTTGTGGATATCTGTACCTCTGCTTTGTTGGACTGACCCCCTGGTTTTTGACCCTGGCCTGTTTTTTGACTCCACTCTGTCTGCCCCTTTTGAAATTAAACCTGCCATTTTTCTGCCCCCCTGTCTGCTTTTGGTTCCTCTGTTCCCCCCGTCATAACAACAGTACAAGAAATATGGCAACGAAGAAAGAGTTTGGCTTATATTTGTGGGTCTATTATTCAATAAATGTGTTAAGATTAAATGTATTAGTTGGACTATATACAGGACATAATTATAAACATATTTTATTATTTTAACCCTCAATGAGACTTTGTGATGTATAAATGATGCAAGGAAAAACAGTAGATTATAAAGAAACAGCTTATCAATCACATTTATTTTAAAATGTATTGCATTACTTCTTTGTCCAGTAAAGCTACAATGCAAAGGAAGGAACAGAGGCAGTGGCATGCTTTCAAGTAGAAGGTTAAGTTGATTGAAGTGGATAATTCACACACATTTTGTTGAATATATATATATATATATTCAATATATACTGTGGCTCCTAAGGTTTTTCAAATATTTGTGCATATAACAATCATCATTTTTTTCAAATGCACTCCCCATACATAGTGCAGTGCAGCATGTGGTGGTAAGCAATGATGAGGAAAATACAAACTGAAAAATTTAGCTTCATATGCATAGGAAGATATAACTAATGAAAATTAAATTAAATTAGTTTAGGCATAAATTGACGCCCCCAAAATGGGGTGTTAGTGTGCCAAGTGTGCCAAGATTGACGTTCACAAAATAAATTGCTTGGTAGAAGTGCTCTGCAAGCAAGGGATAAATAATCTTTATGACTGCTCATTGTTTTACTACAGTGGTGTGAAAAAGTCCTGATTTTTTTGCATGTTTGTCACACTTAAATGTTTCAGATCATCAAACAAATTTTATTATTAGTCAAAGACAACACAAGTAAACACAAAATACAGTTTTTAAATGAAGGTTTTTATTATTAAGGGAGAAAAAAAATCCAAACCTACATGGCCCTGTGTGAAAAAGTGATTGCCCCCTAAACCTAATAACTGGTTGGGCCACCCTTAGCAGCAACAACTGCAATCAAGCGTTTGCGATAACTTGCAATAAGTCTCTTACAGCGCTGTGGAGGAATTTTGGCCCACTCATCTTTGCAGAATTGTTGTAATTCAGCCACATTGGAGGGTTTTCGAGCATGAACCGCCTTTTTAAGGTCATGCCACAGCATCTCAATAGGATTCAGGTCAGGACTTTGACTAGGCCACTCCAAAGTCTTCATTTTGGTTTTCTTCAGCCATTCAGAGGTGGACTTGCTGGTGTGTTTTGGATCATTGTCCTGCTGCAGAACCCAAGTTCGTTTCAGCTTGAGGTCACGAAAAGATGGCCGGACATTCTCCTTCAGGATTTTTTGGTAGACAGCAGAATTCATGGTTCCATTTATCACAGCAAGTCTTCCAGGTCCTGACGCAGAAAAACAGCCCCAGACCATCACACTACCACCACCCTATTTTACTGTTGGTATGAAGTTCTTTTTCTGAAATGTGGTGTTACTTTTACGCCAGATGTAATGGGACACACACCTTCCAAAAAGTTCAACTTTTTTCTCGTCAGACCACAGAGTATTTTCCCAAAAGTCTTGGGGAACATCAAGATGTTTTCTGGCAAACGACGAGCCTTAATGTTGTTTTTGCTCGGCAGTGGTTTTCGTCTTGGAACTC
This sequence comes from Conger conger, assembly GCF_963514075.1. Lineage (NCBI taxonomy): Eukaryota > Metazoa > Chordata > Actinopteri > Anguilliformes > Congridae > Conger > Conger conger. Next base: position 499,200 of record NC_083777.1, read on the forward strand.
TGCCATGCAGGCCATTTTTGCCCAGTCTCTTTCTTATGGTGGAGTCATGAACACTGACCTTAACTGAGGCAAGTGAGGCCTGCAGTTTTTTGGATGTTGTTGTGGGGTCTTTTGTGACCCCTTGGATGAGTCGTCGCTGTGCTCTTGGGGTAATTTTGGTCGGCCGCCCACTCCTGGGAAGGTTCACCACTGTTCCATGTTTTCGCCATTTGTGGATAATGGCTCTCACTGTGGTTCGCTGGAGTCCCAAAGCTTTAGCAATGGCTTTATAACCTTTTCCAGACTGATAGATCTCAATTACTTTCTTTCTCATTTGTTCCTGAATTTCTTTAGATCTCGGCATGATGTCTAGCTTTTGAGGATCATTTGGTCTACTTCACTTTGTCCGGCAGGTGCTATTTAAGTGATTTCTTGATTGAGAACAGGTGTGGCAGTAATCAGGCCTGGGTGTGGCTAGAGAAATTGAACTCAGGTTTGATAAACCACAGTTAAGTTATGTTTTAACAGGGGGGGCAATCACTTTTTCACACAGGGCCATGTAGGTTTGGATTTTTTTTCTCCCTTAATAATGAAAACCTTCATTTTGTGTTTACTTGTGTTGTCTTTGACTAATATTTAAATTTGTTTGATGATCTGAAACATTTAAGTGTGACAAACATGCAAAAAAATAAGAAATCAGGAAGGGGGCAAACACTTTTTCACACCACTGTATATTCTATAGCATTCATGTGTGTGATAAAAAAATAATTGTTATATTGTTTTTGGAGTTTAATTAAATTCAATAAAATTAAAAATAAACATTGTGATTACAATCTGACTCCTTAATATGCGATTAAATGCATTTACTTTCCTTCTGTATTGGTGCTTTTTCGGTAAAAAATGGGAAAAGTAATTTATAAATGACAATTCCTAAAAAGAAGATCAAAGGTTTAAAGACTTTGAAAAATTATTGTAGAATTGATGTTAAGGTCAATTAGAACTAAAAAACAATCACAAATTGAATTTTTGATTCATAATGTGTACCAACTCAGGACACCAACGTTTTGTGAAATAAGGTTGTGCACTACTGTAACCTTGAAAAACCTTATCTTAACCCTTAACACTATTATATGTAAAGGTCATAAGTAACAGTGCAGTTCCTACAATAAATCTGAAACAAAACAGCACACTCCTTAGGCTAAATGAAGCCTACATTTTCTGTCTTGAATTACATTTAAAGCCATTAAAAGTGTTTTTATTGTGTTTGATTGATTTTATTGTATGCTACATTGAAGCAATAACTCTGTTAATCCATAATTTATTTACATGCTTTAATAACTATTTTACTCGCTTTATAATTTAGTGACGTGCGTAAAATGTTATACGTTATTGCAGTATGGACAAAACGCGAAGTTATCCGCTCAGCAGATTATTACATTACCGCCGGGCTATTACATTATGAGTTTTTATTATACTTTTTATGACATTATGCATGGTTTTCACAGGCTCTGTAGCCTGCTTGAAACTTCAGTACTTTGGACAGAGCCATTTGGATAACGGCCTGCTCATACAAAAACGTCGCTCGAGTAGCACACGCCTAATGGATTTAGGTAAATCCGGGAATATGTAGGCTAATGTTAATATTCGCAGCTTTAATTCGCAGGTTTAATACCAGGTCTAAAAGAAGGACAGGTTCATTTGAAATTCGTCGAACCAATAAAGAAATAGCCTACTATCTGAAAATTGTTTATTGTTGGCTAGGATTTAAGCCTATATTTATTATGCAATATTGGTTATTACACGCGTTGTGACTATGTGCTCTTTTGGTGGTCCAGGAGATCAGATTTTGCTGGAACATTTACTCGGCTAAGCATTTCTACTGTTTCCTGTGCTGGGGGTGGGGAGAGAGAGATGGGTGGGCACGTCACAGCATCCTAGCGACCCAGCCTGTAGCCTAGCCTAGTCTTACTCGCCTTCACTGCGCTGTCTTATTGCAAATACTGTAAATCTTGTCGAGGAACAGGAATTGCCTTGATGAACAATGGGTGAAGTTCCTCAATTGATTAAAATCGGAGTTTCTCTGAAAATACAACCAAATAACGGGCCGGTGTTTTTTAAAGTTGACGGGTCTAGATTTGGTCAGAACAGGACAATAAAATTGCTTACAGGATCAAAGTACAAAATTGAAGTGATTGTGAAACCCGGAGCGGTTGAGGCCACGTAAGTACCCGACAAATATTTAACATTCACCGCGAAGAAACATTTGGGCTTGAATGGGCATTACGCTACTGCAATTTAGCTATTGTTTTTCGATTAGCCTATTGTTTTTTTATTATTCTTTCATTTCATCGATGATAGATGGTTCATAATTTACCGGAACCACTATGGCAATAATCTATTAGCCTTTGTTTTGTGAATAGGTTATAGGCCTAATACTAATATCTATGCATAACAGGCCAAAATATTATCCGATATCAATTTACTCTGATTATATTAATAGCCTATGCCCACGTTACATCCAATTTGGTATGAATTTACTGTGGATGGCCTACTGAGAAATCGGTTAATAAATTGCCGTGTGTAGTTTGATATGTAGCTAAGCACAGCGATGCATGGGAGAGTGGTGTTGTCAAAATGTAGCCTATGGAATTTGCAGTTCGAGTTTGATGATGTTATCACTTAAATTGTATGCTATAGAAATCGTGATCAGATTTCTGGTTACCACTGATTTCAAATGTTGGGTCGACGATGAATCCACCATTTATAGGCTATACATGTTCCGTGCATTATTGCCTACAATAAGAGGTCGCATCTGTTCTAGCGGCTCGTACATCCGCATGATTCTCGTAACTCCTATTGCAGTCTGTTAATGAGATTGTTAAATGTGAACAGGTTTTTATTTTTTCTCTCTCAGTAAAATATTTGGCTAAATGCATTCGGGGATCGTTTCATCCAAACAAAGGTAGTGACCAACTCATTTACTTCACAGCACCATGAGCATAGGAGGGGTGACCTTCCCATTGGAGGAGCAATCCAAAGACCCCCAATCAATCGTTTACACCGGCATCTATGACACGGAGGGAGTCCCGCATACTAAAAGCGGCGAGAGGCAACCCATTCAAGTCAGCATCCAGGTAATGTGCTAATAGGTTATTTGTGATGTATTAGGCCAACATTAATAGGTCAAACTGAAGACTTGCGTCACAGTTTAATATGTAAAACGATGCAGGCACAGCACTTCCGCTGTTGTGTGTAAAGGGGAAGATGTCCAGAGAATATTTGCTTCAGTTCCTTGTGGTATGACTTTGCCATTGCCCTCTTGTTTGATCAATGATTATAGACACCTCCCTCCTCCAAAAAAACATGTGGACACAGAAAGGCCGGCAGTGCCTGTACCATGCCATCAGAATCAAATTCAGTTCATTAATGATTTACCACAAATTTGCACAAATTTACAGTATGTCTCTCTTTGCCCTTTTTCATATCAGTTTACTGAAGCTGGCCTCTTTGAGACAGTGTGGCAGGTGAAATTCTACAACTATCACAAGAGGGACCACTGCCAGTGGGGGAACAGCTTTGGCAGCATCGAGTATGAGTGCAAACCCAACGAAACGCGAAGCCTGATGTGGATCAACAAGGAGCTGTTCGTCTGAGGAACAGAGCACTCGTAACATTTCACAAAAGAGAACAAAGTAGCCAAGTCCAACTTATCATGACTTCTTGATATCAGCCAGCATGAAAATACATGACAATAATAAAGCCTTCCTCTGATTCTTCTCATAAGTAGTTCACGGTAGAGCTGTTGTGCCATCTAATTTCATGCTGAACGTGGCCTGTTGGTGATGTGTGAGTTGATACTGTGATTTAGTTTCTTTTTGTTGGTATAGTGACCATTATTTTTTTGTTGTTTTCTATTGCTAAAAAGCACAGGCAGAGTTATGTCTGCAAAGAGTGTTTACATTCAGAGTTCTAACTCAAGAAGAATGCACCATTATTGTTTACCTTTGAATATCCTTGCATTATTAATGCAACATGTTTTCTGTTTGAGCATATCAATTCTGCTTTCTTAGTGGGTTTGTCTGCTACCATTATTTTGATGAATTGAGATATGAGAAGGCACATTTTCTCAACACAAATTTTAATTGTATTTTATTTTAAAATATATTTTAAAAAGTGTGATTTTTAAACAATAAAGTGTTTTGAACTGATGTAAGTGGCGCCAAAACACAACAAGGTGCAATAAAGGAAGTATAACAAGAATTCATTAGCATTATTATACATCCATTCTCCTCATTCCAGACTAATTCTAAAAATATATATTCTGAACACAGACCTAGTGAGAACAGCACATTAAAAAAGATGTGGTAGCTGAAAATATAAATTGCTCAGAAATGTGTTTGCAGTAGAGGACTTTTCAAGGAAGTGAACAAAATGGACATTGCTGAAGAATCACCTGCAGGGGGAATGAACGACCAATGAACAGAACAGGCCTCAGATCAGATCCTGAAATTGAGTATAATATTGGAATATGAATGCTTTCGTTATTGTCCACTTGATTCATTTTATAACTATTACAAATGAGGATTGAGTAGCCATTGGACAGTACAGCACAATAAAGCAGAATTAGCTTTTACTTGCAGGGCCATTCAACATAACTGCTCCAATCTCCATTAAGTGAAATCAATGAGATGTGTCCCTAAAAAAAAAAAAACCTGCAATTTCAAGATAATTATTTATGAATGATTGAATGATTTCTAAAATATTTTTTGTAAACCTCATTTTACATCATAGGGCAGGCTTCCATAACTGTGTGGCTTTACTTCTATCAGCACTCAGAAGAGAGGAGCAGGCAGGTACTCATGGGAAGATTCATCACTGTTCCAATTATTTGGAGATAATGGTTCTCACTGTGGCTCGGTGGATTCCCAGATCCTTAGGAATGGCTTCCTAATAAAGTGCTCAGTGAGTTTAAATAATATAACATACACTCAGTGAGCACTTTGCAATATTTAATCAGCCAATAATTTGGCAGCAACTAAATGCATAAATGCATGCAGACAGGGTCAAGAGGTTCAGCTGTTTTTAAGACCAAATGTCAGAATGGGGAAGAAATGTGATCCAAGTGACTTTGACCGTGGAATGATGTTGGTGCCAGACAGGGTGGTTTGAGTATCTCAGAAACTGCTGATCTCCTGGAATTTTCATGCAGAGCAGTCTCTGGAGTTTGCAGGGAATGGTGTGAAATGAGAGAGGGCCAGACTGGTCAAAGCTGACAGGAAGATGACAGTAATGCAAATAACCACAAATTACTGTAGTGGTATGCAGAAGAGCATCTCTGAACACACAATCAATCCTTCTAAGTGGATAGGCTACAGCAGCAGGAGACATAAGTCTAATAAATACCTAATAAAGTGCTGAGTGAGTGTATAGCTAATTTATTCTTTGTGTCATGACATGATATGTTTTAAGATAGTAAATCATAAATAATAATCCCTCTAAACATGAAAAACATCTCATTATAGGAGCACTGTCACTTTTTTCAGTTGAGCTTATTTGGATTAAATGCTTAAATTATGTGTGTAGGAATTTTTGAAAACGCCGTCAGTGTAGCCGTTTCCTAAATATGGGGCAAAACTTATCAAAACAAACACGTCCTGTAAGTGCATCATTCCAACCAGGTGTTCTAGTATCGCTGCGGATTTTCCTCTAGACGCGGTAACGTTTGATTTTAAATTGCTAATTTGAACAGCAAGGGTTTGTTTGTCTCGATCGCTGTTAATCACTTCTACTAGTTGCATACCTGTACAGTGATTGAACGTTTGTCTTAAATAGCTTAAATAGCTGTGGAATTCATCAGTAGATTAGCTTTGATTTGATATTGCTTGTGAGCAATTGTAGGCGATTTAAATAGGCGTGTCAGAGCGACGCTCCGTCCCAGTTTGTGATGTTACGTTTCACCCCATCCTAGTCTGCTCTCTCCCTCGAAGACCCCCCCCCTGCGACGTGGGCCTCCACGGCGTCGGAACCCCTCGAACCTCAGCCACCCCCCGCTGACCCCCTGTGAGGACTTTGCTGTCACAGGGGGACTATGGAACTGCCAGTCTGCCACTCGGAAGGCTGACTTCATCCCTGCATATGCCTCCCTCCAGTCCCTACAATTCCTCGCCCTCACGGAGACCTGGATCACACCTGACAACACCGCCACTCCCGCTGCCCTCTCATCCTCCTTCTCCTTCTCGCACACTCCCCGGCCTTCCGGCCGTGGCGGTGGTACTGGTCTTTTAATTTCCTAGACCTTGTATTTGTGAGGAACTGCTCATGCTCCGATTTCACGGTTACCCCTCTGCATACATCTGATCACCACTTCATCTCATTCTCCCTCCATCTTCCTCCCCATCCTTGTCAGGGTTGGGAGGTAGCACCGGCTGTGGCCACCAGGGGTTTATTATTTTCACCTGGTGCTCATTAGTGCCAATGGGGTGGCTACCTCCAGAAGGTATTTAAAGCCCTCTTTGACCATCGGTCGAGGCTTTGGTGTCACTGTTCGCTCTGCCACCTAGCCGGTATTAGCACATGGTAAGACTCAGCATTCGAGTCAGGTATTGTGCTGGTTCTGTGTTCAGAAAAGGTAAGGAAGGGGTCTGCGCGTTAGTGTGTGTACACTGCAGCCGCCTTCCTGTAGGTTCTTTTGTTCTTTGTTTCGTTTTGTTTGACTCTGCATCTGCCACCCTCCTTTCATCTCTCTCCTCCGCCTTTGACTCTCTCTGTCCCCCTGTCTCAAAGCCACCTCGCACATCCCCTCCCAGTCCTTGGATATCTGACAACCTCCCTACCTCCAGGACCAGCCTCCGCGTAGCGGAGAGGAAATGGGGAAAATCCAGAGACCCTTCAGACCTCACAATTTACCAGTCTCTCCTGGCGGCATTCTCTTCTGCTGTCACTGCCACCAAAGCAAAATACTATCAGACACAAATTCAGAACTCCACTTCTTACCCCCGGAAACTGTTCTCCATTATCTCCTCTCTCCTCAACACACCGCCTCCTCCACCTCAGTCCTCCTTCGCTGCTGATGACTTTGCTGACTTTTTCGATGAGAAGGTCACAGTCATCCGCAGATCCTTTACAACCACCGCCCCCCTTAATGTGCCCTCCCCCCCCTCTAGGCCCATCCCTTCCTTTTCCACTTTCTCCCCTCTTACAGACTCTGATGTTTCTCAACTCCTGCTCTCCCACCGCCCTACAACCTGTGCCCTTGACCCTATCCCCTCTTCTCTTCTCCAGACTATCACACCAGACATTCTCCCATTTGTCACCTCCCTTGTCAACTCCTCCCTGTCTTCCAGCTGTTTTCCAGCATCCTTCAAGAGGGCCCACATCACTCCGTTGCTAAAAAAGCCTACCCTGGATCCCTCCATCATCCAGAACTACCGTCCAGTATCTCTTCTTCCTTTTCTTTCTAAAACCATAGAACAAGCTGCTTCTACTCCACTTTCTTCTTTCTTTTCTAACAACAACCTGCTAGACCCCCATCAGTCTGGCTTCAGATCGGGCCACTCGACAGATACCGCGCTCCTCTCCGTCAGTGAGTCGCTCCATGCCGCACGAGCAGCCTCCCTCTCCTCTGTCCTCATTCTTCTAGATCTCTCTGCTGCCTTTGACACTGTGGATCACTCCGTCCTCCTGTCCGCCCTGTCAGCAACGGGCATCTGTGGCACAGCCCTGGACTGGATTGAGTCCTACCTCTTTGGTCGCTCCTTCCAGGTTGCCTGGGCTGGTACGGTATCGACACCTCGGCCCCTTGCCACAGGAGCTCAGTCCTAGGCCCGCTTCTTTTTTCTCTTTACACTCGTTCCCTTGGCCCTGTGATCACTGCACATAGGCTATCCTACCACTGCTATGCGGATGATACCCAACTCTTCATCTCGTTCCCACCATCTGATACACAGGTTTCTGCCCGTATCTCTGCTTGCCTGAGTGACATCCAGAGCTGGATGGATAACCACCATCTAAAGCTCAACCCAGGCAAGACTGAAATGATATTCATCCCTGCTAATACCTCTCCCCACCTGGATCTCTCCATTTCCCTCGGGGATACCACACTCAAGCCATCACCCAGTGCAAGGAACCTCGGCGTGGTGATGGACAGCAGACTGTCCCTTTCCGAGAACATTGCGGCGGTGACCCGGTCTTGCAGGTTCTTCCTATATAACATACGGAGAATCCGCCCCTTTCTCACCCCCTACTCGACCCAGCTCCTGGTCCAAGCGATGGTTCTGTCCCGCCTGGACTACTGCAATTCCCTCTTGGCTGGCCTCCCAGCGTCCGCCATCAGACCCCTCCAACTCATCCAGAATGCAGCAGCTCGTCTGGTCTTCAACCTTCCCAAATACTCACACGTCACCCCCCTGCTTACTTCCCTCCACTGGCTGCCTGTCATGGCTCGCATCAAATTCAAAACATTGGTGCTAGCCTTCCAAGCAGTTAAGGGTCTTCCCCAGCTTATCTACAAAAAATCATCAGACCCTGCCAGACCTCTTCGTTCAGCCTCCACAGGCCGCTTGGCACCTCCCCCTCTCCGAACCTCCACCTCACGCTCACGACTACTGTCTGTTCTGGCTCCACGGTGGTGGAACGAACTCCCCGTTGAGGTCAGAACTGTACAATCTCTCCCCACCTTCAAGCGCAAACTGAAGACACACCTCTTCAAGCAGCACCTCTCCCCATCCCTCCCTACCTCCCTGTGATCCTTAATTGTTGTCTTTGTGATTTATGTAGTGTTTTGGTATTTTTAGTTGGCTAGGTAAGCAGTATTGGGATAGTTAAGTTTTGTCACTTTTGCTTTGTTGTTTGTTTATTTGTTGTTTAAAAATAAATAAATAAATAAATAAATAAAATTGGCCCTGGTCCTTATCTTTGTTGTACGGGTAGCAATTGAAATTGTACTTCCCTCTAGGGTCTTTCAGCGCACTTAGCCCTGGTTATGGGTATGCACTTTGTTGTACGTCGCTCTGGATAAGAGCGTCTGCCAAATGCCAATAATGTAATGTAATGACGTCAATGGATTTGTTTGGCTTGAATCGCAGCCTGTGTTTTCCAGAAGGTAACGGGCTCAAACCCTTGAACGCAGACTGCTTTATGGGCGGCCACCCATCCAGGTGATCACATGACACTCCAACGAAAATACAGTAACGTTAGCATACAGATATCACGGAACCTACCTTGGCTAGCCTGAGCGATATGAAGGACAACATTTGAGAAGTTTTGCCCAATATTTAGGAAACGGCTACACTGACGGTGACTTTAAAAAACTGAATCAAAATAAGCTCAACTTAAAAAATAACAGCTTGTTAAAATTCAGGGATTGCAATTGCAATTGGAACAAAACCCAGCCTTGCCCGAGGGGGGCTCTGAGGCCGAGTTGGGGAACCACTGGGCTATTACAAAACTAACAGCTAGATCGCACTCAATTTAGCAACAAAAACAATAATTATCCTTACTGCTACAAGGCTAACCGACAGTTACTTTGTTGTGCACGACGTCTGGGAGTGCCCGGATGTAGAGTAAAGTCCCTCCCTCCTCCTCCTTACACACAAACAGAGCCACCACCTCCGCTTACCCTCCCCTCCCTGCAGGTTCGCCGGGGCCACTGCAGTAAAACCGTCATCGGCAAAAGGACAGAGTGAGCAAATCAAACGCGACTCGAGAATAAACTAGTCACATCTAGCTAGCTATCTACCTGTAAGCAAACGGATCCTAGTGTTTGGCTTTAGCTAACTTCCTAGCTACGGACATACCCGTTCACATCCTCTGAGAAGCATTTGGATAACCGACCGGCAAAATGGTAAGGCTTAACTTGTTATGTAGCTAGCAACTAACATTAGCCAGTGGCGAGCTACCTAGTTACGCCTTAGCTAAACAAATCGGTACGCTCATAATCATAACAACAACCAAGCATATGTAGCCTAACGTTAGCTAGCTACGTTTCAGCGAACTAGTTCGCTAGTTAATGACACAACAGAGCAACGTTAAAATGTATTTTGGCAGATCGCATGCTCACTGACGTTAGCTCGACTATGTATCAGTTGTCACAACGACCACATCTGAAGAAGCATGTAGATAATTTCCTTATTTCTATCCCCGCTGCTGGGGAGGCAACTAACTGTTAGCCTAACTATATGTGAGCTCCAGATATGGTTAGCTCGCTAACATTTGGCAAGTTTAGCCTAGCTAGCTATACAATTTAAGGCGAAGTGTTGGTATATGGTGTATGGTCCGTCTAATAAGCTGGCTAGTCAACCTAGCTAGCCTAACGCAGATTAACTCATTTTCAGATGGACTAGCTAGCCCCGTAAACTAACGGTAGCTGAGCAAAATCTAGCCAGTTAGCTATCTATCTAATCAAGTTAGCTAATGCAAATTTTGCTTCGGTATCCAATGGCGCAAGCTATGAATGTTTACGAAAAGCTAGCCTACGTTAGGTAACGTAACGCGGAACAAATGGGCCATTGCATTAATTGCTAGAGACTAACTGGATCTGTAAAGAAGACTAGTTCGTCTATGCTAATGTAAAAGTCGCTTAGGGAACGAAATTAGCTAAGTTGGCTAACGTTAATGTTGGCCAGTCATCCAGCTAGGTAGCGAAGTTAAGCCCACCCTGTGCAGCACTGCTGCAGTCATGTTAAGTTACTGAATATGCGCTAGCTGGCTAGAATATGGGCTACTAACGATAGAAAATCGTAAAATGGCACATCACTGTTGAAGGCAATGGTGCGTTCAGAGTTGTTCGCTGCGATATGTATTGCTAGGTAGCTAGGGTTCGCTGGCAAAGGTAAATGTAATCCACGGGAATTTGTTACAAGCTGTTTGCGAAATTGAGCATAGCGATATGTCGTTTTATTTTCATTTGTCTTTCCAGCTTTAGATATTTCGCGAGGTTGTCATTCAGGGAGAATTTATCGAGTGTCACCACCTCGAGCGCTAACAGGTCAGGTGAACCTGTTGGGGGTTCCTGTTGAGTTTCAGTTATTTATATCTAAAGTTAGCTAACCGTGTTTTACCGTCTGTATCTTGCCTCGGCATCCATCCTTAGCTATTTCCATGTCATTATCGGTTTCTCCACGACGGCAGGGTGGGATCTGACCCGGGTGGAGGGAGAGAGGGGTGGCAGGGTGGGATCTGACCCAGGGGGAGGGGGAGGGGGAGGGGGAGGGAGAGGGGTGGCAGGGTGGGATCTGACCCAGGGGGAGGGAGAGGGGTGGCAGGGTGGGATCTGACCCAGGGGGAGGGAGAGGGGTGGCATTACTTTTTAAAGAGGTGAAGCATAACAAAATGTATTGGACTCCACTGATCACCCTACACCACATTACTAGTCCTAAATACAAGCTTTCTGGCACTTGAAATGTCAAATGTCCAAATTCAGCTCTCAGTATTTTGATTGAGCTGTTTATCTTAATATATAAGTATTGATGGAGTCAGCACGATTGACACCTGTGGGCTGCTGACCTGACCTTACTTAGAGTAATCCCCCTTGTGTTAACACTTAAGCTGCCAGTGTTAAACCAACAGCAAAACAGCAGAGGCACTGCTCTGCGGTGCCCCAGGGTAACATTCTGGGGAACGGGGCTACTCAGATGCTCTTCACACTGTTTAACTCACACTGTTTAACGTTGCATCACGTTGGAATCACTAATCTGGCTTTTTCTTGTAGTCCATATGGCTTTTTCTTGTAGTCCATATGGTTGGCTTGTAGTCCATATGGCTGGCTTGTAGTCCATATGGTTGGCTTTTAGTCCATATGGTTGGCATGTAGTCTATATGGTTGGCGTGTAGTCCATATGGTTGTCTTTTAGTCCATATGGTTGTCTTGTAGTCCATATGGTTGGCTTGTAGTCCATATGGTTGGCTTGGCTTGTAGTCCATATGGTTGGCTTGGCTTGTAGTCCATATGGTTGGCTTGTAGTCCATATGGTTGGCTTGTAGTCCATATGGTTGGCTTGTAGTCCATATGGCTGGCTTGTAGTCCATATGGCTGGCTTGTAGTCCATATGGTTGGCTTGTAGTCCATATGGCTGGCTTGTAGTCCATATGGCTGGCTTGTAGTCCATATGGTTGTCTTGTAGTCCATATGGCTGGCTTGTGTGCCTGTACATGTTCAGATGGAACTGACAGATCTCTTCCTTCTCTCCTCTGCAGGGAAATGAAGCCAGCTATCCCCTGGAAATGTGCTCACATTGTAAGTATTGAGGATTCCTCTTTCAGTGTGTTTGTGTGTGTGCTGTATGTCAACAGCGTTGTGCTAGTAATGCTACAGCACAGTGACCTGAGAGAGATACAGCACAGTGACCTGTGAGAGCCCTACTGAGCTACAGCACAGTGACCTGAGAGAGCTACAGCACAGTGACCTGAGAGAGCTACAGCACAGTGACCTGTGAGAGATACAGCGCAGTGACCTGTGAGAGAGCTGCAGCACAGTGACCTGTGAGAGATATGGCACAGTGACCTGTGAGAGCTACAGCACAGTGACCTGTGAGAGATACAGCACAGTGCCCTGTGAGAGAGCTGCAGCACAGTGACCTGTGAGAGATATGGCACAGTGACCTGTGAGAGCCCTACAGAGATACAACACAGTGACCTGTGAGAGATATGGCACAGTGACCTGTGAGAGATACAGCACAGTGACCTGAGAGATACAGCACAGTGACCTGTGAGAGCCCTACTGAGCTACAGCACAGTGACCTGAGAGAGCTACAGCACAGTGACCTCTGAGAGATACAGCACAGTGACCTGTGAGAGAGCTGCAGCACAGTGGCCTGTGAGAGATACAGCACAGTGACCTGTGAGAGAGCTGCAGCACAGTGGCCTGTGAGAGATACAGCACAGTGACCTGTGAGAGAGCTGCAGCACAGTGACCTGTGAGAGATATGGCACAGTGACCTGTGAGAGCCCTACAGAGCTACAGCACAGTGACCATGATATTGAGTATATCTGGAATTGGGTAGTTGGACAATACTGGTTGGTAGGATAAATTCATTGTTGGCTTTAAAATTAAACTAGTATCTATTTTAGGAGAGAGCCCATATCTTGTGGCTAACATCAGTGATGCGCTACTCTTCCTTTACGACAGAGCGTTTTTTACATACTCCTCAGCTGAGCATTCATGACAAATCCAGCACCCATCCACTTGTAGCCTTCTAGACTTTTGTAGGTGTTTAAAGAATAACCAGAATACATTACATTACATTACATTATTGGCATTTGGCAGACACTCTTGTCCAGAGTGACGTACAGTTGATTAGACTAAGCAGGAGACAATCCTCTCCTGGAGCAATGCAGGGTTAAGGGCCTTGCTCAAGGGCCCAACAGCTATGCGGATCTTATTATGGCTACACCGGGATTAGAACCACCAACCTTGCGTGTCCCAGTCATTTACCTTAACCACTACGCTACAGGCCGCCAGAATACGCCAGAATACGTGATGGTAAAGTTTTATCAGGGAGGCTGGACTAACTGACTAAATCATGTTATTGCAGGTCAGGATCTTTCTCCTTTCAGTTTAAAGCATTGTACAATGGGCATTCTGTCAGAATTCTTTGTTTCTTACACAGAGAACGAGAGCAAAAACACAGGAATTAAATATACTGCGTTCGATGAACACAACATTATTTTTTTAAAGATTAGGAAGGGCTATGACCCAAACAGGAATCACACCAAAATAATTACTCCTGTTTCTTTGAGCCAATTGTCTTCGGTGTCTGACATTTGTATGACTTACCGATCATACTATTTGCACTCAACACTATGACCCAACACATCAATGGAAACGTCACTAGTCCAGTGGTCCTGTTTGGTTTTGATTGTTGCTACCAGTATACTGATATATTAATATCTGGGTGCTTTCCTCCTGTCTCTGGCAGCCTCAGTATGTGCTGGGGGCTGCTTGTGTGTGCTTCAATCAAGCAGGCCAGCATATATCTGCCACCCACACATGTTCTATCTCTCCCTCTCTCTGTCTCTCCATCTCTGCCTCTCAGGCTCTCCCTCCACCAGTCTGTCTTACACACACACACACACACACACACACACACACACACACACACACACACACACACACACACTTGCTGACAAAAGGCAACAAGTATGTGCATTCCCCTCACTCTATACACACTTAAGAACAGTGTGTAGGACACACATTCCCTTCCTGCCATACACACTAAAGCACATTGTGATGTTACTAGTCCACACTAATGCTGTAGGAGTGACACCATGTGCTAAGTGATCTACCTCGTTCACCAAGTCATTGTCTGGGGTCCATGTTAGCACTGTACCTAAACTAGAAAGACATTAGTGCACACATCAATATTTGTTTATTTATCAGTCATATTGTCATTGCAACATTCTTTTTTTTTTTTTTTAATCATTGTTTTTTTATTGCATTTTCTTGAACACATTCAAAACAATACAACGGAAAATCCCTCAACCCACCCAAATCCTGGGGGGACGGGGGCGGGCTACTCCGCCATTAGGGGCAGAATCAATGAACAGCATCCGGGCATGGTCCCAGAGAGGCTGCCAGATCCTATCAAACTTGGGGCCAGAGGTTCCAGAGAAATGTTTTAAAAAATTTCATAAAATTAAGAGTATCTTTGACCCATTGAGAATGGGATGGGGGATAGGGGCCCTTCCAACCCATCAGGATGGCCTGCCTAGCTGGCAGTGTAAGGAAGGCCACAAAGCCAACGAAGTGGGAAGAGAGAGAGTGGCCCGTGGGCAATAAGCCAATCAGAGGTGAAGGGCGAATGTCGACCGAGGTAATGGTTGAGATTGAGTCAAAAACAGATTTCCATAATTGAGAAAGTGAGGGGCAGGTACCAGTGTACGAGCGAGTTTGCTCCTAGACCAGTGGACTCTGTGAACCACTCTACACTGTGAAACACCATGACGAGCACAGATAGATGACGTGTGAACACGTTTCAAAACTGACTGCCGTACCTCTGATGTGATCTCAACACCGAGATCCTTGGCCCAAGCAGCCCGTGTTGTAAAGGGCGGGGTTACGTGTTGGTCAACGCATATACAATATACAATGTATATTCAACAACTTTTCCACACATAGTGTGTTTTCGTCATATCGTGCAGCCCTAGCTTACACACTTACATTAGCCTGCACACTTACTACAGTGCAGGCTGCGTTTTGGGCTACATTTGTAGGTTGTTTATCCTTTAGGTTGTTTATTCAATTTTTTATTCATTCACTGCTTGCATATACCGAAGCAAGCAGAATCTCGTGGCGGAACGAGGTTATGGTAGGAGGGCAGCCATTATTTGGGCAGTGGGAAACCCCTGTGCATTGTGTGGGATGCAGCCTCTGCGCAAAACCATTTAGGAGGAATGTAGCACTCTGAATGCCATGTCATGTTAAGGGCAGGAATGATTTATGGATGGGTATGATCGAACGGTTGCAACTGGTGCTGTGAATCCCTTTTTTCCGTTTTAATGTCTTATCCAGAGCGACATACAGCAAAGTGCAAAGTGCATTCCCATAAACAGGGACAAGTGCGCTAAAAGACCCTACAGGGAAGTACAATTTCAACTGCTACCTGCACAACGAAGATAAGGACCAGGGCCTATTTGATCATCATCATAAAAAAACCTTTTTTAATTTTTTTACCGTACAAATTGAAAGGTACACAGAGGCCCACACTCCTATAATTAATCAAGCAACAGTTAACTATTTATTTGTTTTCATTTCGAAGGCACCTAAATATAATAAAATAAGTAGTTAACTCTTGCTTGATTAATTATTGTAGTGCGGTCGTCTTAATTAGAATTTTTTTCTTCCCATTTGGCCATTGCTTTTACAGCATGTACCAAGGCTGTTTATTCCTTCCTGTTCTAGGTGATACATGCGTGACAATAACGTTGCTGATGTTTTATACCAAAGGATTATTCAGCAATGTCAATAAAACTACATTCTCTGAATTGTACATAATGAACCATGTACCTTTATCAAAGCACCATTTTTCAGGTCAGAAAGTGGATATTACACAACTATAATCTATTCCCGTTAGTCATAAAAATACCCAGAAATCAGCACTGAATACCCCCATCAACAACCGTGTGTGCTACTTGTCCGCCACACACTTAATCATTCGTCCTTTTTTCTGATTAGTCATCAAACGAGAGCATTCTCTCTCTCTCTCTCTCTCTCTCTCTCTCTCTCTCTCTCTCTCTCTCTCTCTCTCTCTCTCTCTCTCTCTCTCTCTCTCTCTCTCTCTCTCTCTCTCTCTCTCTCTCTCTCTCTCTCTCTCTCTCTCTCTCTCTCTCTCTCTCTCTCTCTCTGGGCTTTGTAAAGATTAGTTTGTAGATCTCAGAGGGGAGCTGATTAGTGCTGCTGAAGGTGTCGGGGGCGGGACGGGTGGGTCGTGTGACGCAGTGAGTGGGCTCAGTAACTCGGTATGTGAGTGGCAGCTCAGTGCAGTGTTGGGGATGGACATGGCTGCTGGCTCTCACAGGGCACAGGGTAGGCTTTCCTCTGGGCAAGTTCACCCACGATCAGAGCGGTTCATCCGTCTTCAACCACAGCCTGTCCTCCTTCCCTCTTTTTAAGATGGTGGTTGACCATGAAATTAACCATTGCTGTTATCCTAACCCAGCCATTATCTCTCTCTCCCCCCCCCCCCCTCTCTCTCTCTCTCTCTCTCTCTGTATGTATGTATCTATTTATTTATCTGTCGATCTATCTATCTATTTATCTTTATTCCAGTTGATGCGGATGAAATAAAGAGGCTAGGGAAGAGATTTAAGAAACTTGACCTGGATAATTCCGGGTCCTTGAGTGTGGAGGAATTCATGTCTTTACCTGAATTACAACAGAACCCCCTGGTACAGCGAGTTATTGATATATTTGACACGGATGGCAATGGGGAAGTCGACTTCAAAGGTAAGTGACCAAGCACAGTTTATTTTATTTTATTATTTTATTTCATTTTCATATTATCTGTGAGCTACAGGGTTATAGAAATCAGGTTTCATATTTTCTGTTTCCTTTGCTGAACATTTCTGCAATTCAGAATATACAGTGTGCATTATTTTTCACAAAGATTTCTTTGTAGCTACAATTAGAACAGCGCATCCATGCCCATTACTGCATTCTTCTGCTTCGCTCATTACTTTAGTGGGTGTGTTTAGTCATTGCGTTGGGGGGCTGACTGGCTCAGGACTGCAGCATAGCTGAGCTGTTGCTCTGGGCCTGTGGATGGGGCTCTGGGGAGCTCCGGGCCTGTGAATGGGGCTCTGGGCCTGTGGATGGGGCTCTGGGGAGCTCCGGGCCTGTGAATGGGGCTCTGGGCCTGTGGATGGGGCTCTGGGGAGCTCCGGGCCTGTGGATGGGGCTCTGGGCCTGTGGATGGGGCTCTGGGGAGCTCTGGGCCTGTGGATGGGGCTCTGGGCCTGTGGATGGGGCTCTGGGCCTGTGGATGAGGCTCTGGGCCTGTGGATGAGGCTCTGGGCCTGTGGATGAGGCTCTGGGGAGCTCTGGGCCTGTGGATGAGGCTCTGGGCCTGTGGATGAGGCTCTGGGCCTGTGGGTGGGGCTCTGGGCCTGTGGATGAGGCTCTGGGCCTGTGGATGAGGCTCTGGGCCTGTGGATGAGGCTCTGGGGAGCTCTGGGCCTGTGGGTGGGGCTCTGGGGAGCTCTGGGCCTGTGGGTGGGGCTCTGGGCCTGTGGATGGGGCTCTGGGCCTGTGGATGGGGCTCTGGGGAGCTCTGGGCCTGTGGGTGGGGCTCTGGGGAGCTCTGGGCCTGTGGATGGGGCTCTGGGCCTGTGGATGGGGCTCTGGGCCTGTGGATGAGGAGCCTGGGGGGTTGGGCTGGGCGGGGCGCTGATAGGCAGCAGGTGCCCACACGCTGCTGTGCTGGTGAGGTGGGGTTGGGCTGGGCGGGGCGCTGATAGGCAGCTGGTGCCCACACGCTGCTGTGCTGGTGAGGTGGGGTTGGGCTGGGCGGGGCGCTGATTGGCAGCAGGTGCCCACACGCTGCTGTGCTGGTGAGGTGGGGTTGGGCTGGGCGGGGCGGGACGCTGATAGGCAGCAGGTGCCCACACGCTGCTGTGCTGGTGAGGTTGGGCGCTGATAGGCAGCAGGTGCCCACACGCTGCTGTGCTGGTGAGGTGGGGTTGGGCTGGGCGGGGCGGGATGCTGATAGGCAGCAGGTGCCCACACGCTGCTGTGCTGGTGAGGTTGGGCGCTGATAGGCAGCAGGTGCCCACACGCTGCTGTGCTGGTGAGGTGGGGTTGGGCTGGGCGGGGCGGGATGCTGATAGGCAGCAGGTGCCCACACGCTGCTGTGCTGGTGAGGTTGGGCGCTGATAGGCAGCAGGTGCCCACACGCTGCTGTGCTGGTGAGGTGGGGTTGGGCTGGGCGGGGCGCTGATAGGCAGCAGGTGCCCACACGCTGCTGTGCTGGTGAGGTGGGGTTGGGCTGGGCGGGGCGGGACGCTGATAGGCAGCAGGTGCCCACACACTGCTGTACTGGTGAGGTGGGGTTGAGAGCGGGGGAGCCTCCTGCGGTGCTGGTTGTGCTCATTACTTTACTAGTCATCAATTTGCCTTAATTGAAGTGCTGCAATAATTTGAATCCCTGATTTGTTGGGAAAGTGGAGGAAAGACCTGAGATTGGCTACAGTAATGAAATGGTGAACAATAAATATTACATTACATTACATTATTGGCATTTAGCAGACACTCTTATCCAGAGCGACGTACAACAAAGTGCATACCCATAACCAGGGATAAGTTCGCTGAAGGACCCTAGAGCGAAGTACAATTTCAACTGCTACCTGTACAACAAAGATAAGGACGAGGGCCAATTTCTTTTTTTTTTTTTTTTGAACAAAGAAACAAACAAACAGAGCAAAAGTGACCAAAGTTGACTATCCAAACACTGCTTACCTAGCCAACTTAAAATACCGATACACAAAGTAAATCACAAAGACAACAATTAAGGTTCACAGGGAGGTAGGGAGGGATGGGGAGAGGTGCTGCTTGAAGAGGTGTGTCGTCAGCTTGCGCTTGAAGGTGGGGAGAGATTCTACAGTTCTGACCTCAACGGGGAGTTCGTTCCACCACCGTGGAGCCAGAACAGACAGTAGTCGTGAGCGTGAGGTGGAGGTTCGGAGAGGGGGAGGTGCCAAGCGGCCTGTGGAGGCTGAACGAAGAGGTCTGGCAGGGGTGTAGGGTCTGATGATTTTTTTGTAGATAAGCTGGGGAAGACCCTTTAACTGCTTGGAAGGCTAGCACCAATGTTTTGAATTTGATGCAAGCCATGACAGGCAGCCAGTGGAGGGAAGTAAGCAGGGGGGTGACGTGTGAGTATTTGGGAAGGTTGAAGACCAGACGAGCTGCTGCATTCTGGATGAGTTGGAGGGGTCTGATGGCGGACGCTGGGAGGCCAGCCAAGAGGGAATTGCAGTAGTCCAGGCGGGACAGAACCATCGCTTGGACCAGGAGCTGGGTCGAGTAGGGGGTGAGAAAGGGGCGGATTCTCCGTATGTTGTATAGGAAGAACCTGCAAGACCGGGTCACCGCCGCAATGTTCTCGGAAAGGGACAGTCTGCTGTCCATCACCACGCCGAGGTTCCTTGCACTGGGTGACAGCGTGAGTGTGGTATCCCCGAGGGAAATGGAGAGATCCAGATGGGGAGAGGTATTAGCAGGGACGAATATCATTTCAGTCTTGCCTGGGTTGAGCTTTAGATGGTGGTTGTCCATCCAGCTCTGGATGTCCCTCAGGCAAGCAGAGGTACGGGCTGAAACCTGCGTATCAGACGTATCAGATAATAGTGAAGCCACACAAATTTTGACCAGAGCAGCACCTGCTTTCAAGGGGCTCAATGTTTCAGAATGTTAAGCTCATTTGTATTGATCAAGCTCTTGTGATTTTGTGGCTTGTGGGGAAACGCAGGCCCAGAATGGCTTAGTGTTTCTTCAAAGCACTGCTCACATTTCATGATTTACATCCAGATCAAGATGAACATTAAAAAAGGTTTGTACTTTGGCCAAGTTTTCTGTGTGGCAGAGCACGGTTCCAGTTTACTTGGTAATTATGAGGTGAGGGCCAAACCCAGCTCGATATCAGCTTTCATCTTAGTCCTGGGTCTGCAAATTAGCCCATCGTGTACCTGTTAGCCTGAGCCTATCGCAGACTGTATTCCTGTTAGTTTGAGCCTATCACAGACCGTGTTCTCGTTAGCCTGAGCCTATCACAGACTGTGTTCCCTTTAGCCTGAGCCTATCACAGACCGTGCTCCCCTTAGCCTGAGCCTATCACAGACTGTGTTCCCATTAGTTTGAGCCTATCACAGACTGTGTTCCCTTTAGCCTGAGCCTATCACAGACCATGCTCCCCTTAGCCTGAGCCTATCACAGACCATGCTCCCCTTAGCCTGAGCCTATGACAGCCTGATTGGTCTTCCTTAGCGCTCACTTTGTGGAAGGGTCTGCACACAAATGGCCTGTTCTGTTCTCTCCTCCTTCTCCTTGGCTACAGTGCACAGGGGGTTACCAGTAATATTCTCTTCCAAATCTCTGGAAATCGGCTCAAATACATTATTCTGTTCCATGACTGATTTTACATTTTACCATCCATCTCCAATTCCTAATATTAGGGCAGGGCTTGCACTTAAGTGTTCTTCTGATTTTCCAATCATTGCCATCTAAGAAAAAAAGTATTGTAGACACAAGATTCAATACTTTCCTAATTTTTGGGACAAAGGCATTTTTCTTGATTTTGCTCTGTATTTTACAATTTTAGATTTGTAATGTGGTTAGCAAGTTCATATAGCAAGTGCATTTTAATAAAATGATTAATTAAATAAAATTAGGTGAAATATAAAAGAGTTCAGTAGAACTTAAATATGTTTGATCATATTTGGTGCCGAGTGCAGCCATCTTCAGCTCCTGGTTGTTTCAGGGGCTAGTTGGCTTAAGTTTTCTCTTTAGCATATGAAAGGCATGCTCAATTGGATTCAGATCAGACTTGCCAAGTCAATAATCGTATGGAAAAATTCCTTTGTTGCTTCAGCAGTATGTTTGGGATCATTGTCTTGCTGTAGGATGCAGCGTCCTCCGATGATTTTGAGCAGATAAGATGTTTCTGTGCAGTTAAGAATTAATTTAGCTGTTGCAGTAAACAGTTGTGTTACATTACATTACATTACATTATTGGCATTTGGCAGATGCTCTTATCCAGAGCGACGTACAGTTGATTAGACTAAGCAGGAGGCAATCCCCCCTGGAGCAATGCAGGGTTAAGGGCCTTGCTCAAGGGCCCTTAATAGTTCAAGTAAATAGCAGTGCGTTAGAAAGTGAATAAAATGCACAAATTTCTTAATAGCTTTTAGTTCAATATTTCAAATGTAGTGGAAGCATTACACATTCAATTCCAAATCAAAGCATTAGCTAATTTTATCAAGTCTGCATTATTATTTTATAGGAAGCAAATATTAATCTGTTAAAAAAAATGGCAGTGTCAACATTTTTCTCTTCAAACTCTCTTTCTGTATAAACTGAATACATTTTTCAAGATTTAACTTCAAATTAACTTTAAATTACTGAACTAATATTTAGTTGCATAACCATTGTTTTTGATAACTGCTGCGCATCTGCGTTGCATCGAGTCAACCAACATCTGACACCTAGAAACAGGTATTTCAGCCCAGGATGAGTTCCTGTGAATTTTTATGTTTTGCCTCAGAAACTGCATTTTTAATGTCACCCCACAAGTTTTCAGTGCGGTTGAGGTTGGGGGATTGTGCTGGCCACTCCATTACCTCAATCCTTTTTGTCTGGAACCAAGATATTGCTTGCTTACTTGTGTGTTTGCGGTCGTTGTCTTGTTGAAACACCCATTTCACAGGCATTTCCTCTTCGGCATATGGCAACATAATTTTGTATTTTGATGTTTTCAATCTGATCCATGGTCCCTAGTATATGAACCCAACACTGTAGTATGAAAAACATTCCCATACCATGATTTTTGCGCCACCATGCTTCACTGTCTTCACAGTATACTGTGGCTTGAATTCAGGACCCGGGGGTCGTCTGACGTACTGTCGAGGACCACTAGACCCCGGAAAGAACATCATTACTCTCATCAGTCCACAGACTGTTACGCCATTTTTCTTTGGGCCAATCGATGTGTTCCATGGCAAATTTTAACTGATTCTGCACATGCCGTTTTTTCAACAATGGTGCTTTATGCTTCGATCAAACGTCTTCTGACAGTAACAGCACAGGTAATTGTAGATCATCTTTGATCTTTCTGGAGCTGATGAATGGCTGAATATTTGCCATTCTGACTATTCTTCAATCCGTTTTAACACTAGTTGCTCAATTTTCTTATGCTTGTTTCCATTTTAAAGCATTTAAGATCATTTTAGCTGACCATCCTATAATTTGCTACACTTATTTATACATTTTCCCCTCTCCTATTTAATTAAATGATGTTCCTCTGAACAATGTTTGGCCCATTTTACTTAACAATTCAGAAGGAAATATATTTTATAACAATGTGTGAAACATTTGCTTCCCTTCCTCCTTAATAAAGGACAATTAATGACACCTGTTTCTTCACAGAATTAATGAATTCTGTAATTAAACTCCACACTACTATTATTTTGAACACGCCCCTTTCAATGTAAATTACTCAGAGAATCTGCACTTTAACCACATGTGAATTGTTTGACTACAAATGTAAAATGGATGTCATGGAGGGCTATATATGATGCATGATGAACATTCGGCTCTTAATCATGAGCCTCCTTTCTTTTCTGCAGAGTTTATTGAGGGCGTCTCGCAGTTCAGTGTGAAAGGTGACAAGGAGCAGAAACTGCGATGTAAGTCCTGGTGCACTAGTGAGGAACTGTGCACTTTTACAACATCCCAACACACCTTCATCACACACTTTCTGCTGACAATAGGCTAAATCAGCACTACTTAACTCCTGCAGTCCGCATTGTCTGCATGCATTTGCTTCAACAGTGCGCTACACCAACTGATTTCACGAATTATTTTACCTGCTTGGTTCAAATAAGCTAATTTCTGAAAGCAGGTGTAGCGCACGATAGGAGCAGGACCTGGAGTTGAGTAGCGCTGGGCTAAATTAATCACCCATAGAGTCTGATAAGTATGAGTGGTTATAGTATGATAACCATGTCCAAAAAAACGGCATCACAGTATTATGCTGCCAATTACAAGACACGCAATCAGGTGGTGAAAATTGAAAGAGATGTTTTATACTGTACTAACACTATGTGTTGTTAGGGCTGTGATGATTACCGTTACAGTGCCCTTACACTTGTTAACACAAGGTTTTGTGAACACAGGAAATCATTTTGTAAGCAAGTGGTGCTCATCAGCTTGTTAGATTGTGGGACAATTACATTGTGCAGCAAGTCAATAGCTGTTTTCAAACATGTGTACCAAGGAATCTGGCAATGAATCTGGTGCATTGTCAGCTTAATTGTTGTTTATCTAGTTGTTTGCTTGAGTAAAACTTGAGTAGAGTGAAAATGCATGGTTTAGAAATAATTTCTCAATGCTCCCCATTCCAGAGAGAGGCCAGTAATCTCTGCTCTGCTCCACTCCCCACCCCAGTTGCCTTCCGGATTTACGACATGGACAAAGACGGTTACATCTCTAACGGGGAGCTGTTCCAGGTGCTGAAGATGATGGTGGGGAACAACCTGAAGGACACCCAGCTCCAGCAGATCGTCGACAAAACCATCATCAACGCCGACAAGGACGGCGACGGGAGGATATCCTTTGAAGAATTCTGCGCAGTATGTAAAAAAACGCCACACATTCTAAAGGGTTAGGGTGGATTGGATCCTGCTGGCAGTAAGATGGAGGGCCTTTTGGATACTTCCTCCGACAAACACCAAGTGTTCAGTAATATTCAGACGGGTGAAGGAAAAACCAACATAAGGAGCCAATTTCACAGACACAGATACATGTAGAAAGGATATTCTCCATACAAAACTTTATTCCACGACTAGGCTTAATCTGTGTAAGGGAAACTGGCCCAAAGTGTTTTAGTCAGGTTTGATCTGTGTGTGCAGAACTGGCCCAAAGTGTTTGTCAGGCTTAATCTGTGTAGGGGGAACTGGCCCAAAGTGTCTTAGTCAGGCTTCATCTGTGTGTGCGGAACTGGCCCAAAGTGAGATCTGGTGACTGTGAAGGCCATGGCATATCATTCACATAATTTTCATGCTCATCAAGCCATTCAGTGACCCCTCATACCCTGTGAACAAAGGCATTGTCATCATGGAATAGACCACTCTCATCAGGATAGAAATGTTTCATCATAGGATAAAGGACATCACTCAGAATAACTTTGTATTGATTTGCAGTGACCGTCCCTCTAAGGGGGGATTTCCCAAAACGTAGCAGGAAAATCCCCCCCCCCCTCCCCCAGCATAGCAGAGCCACAGGGGTCAGGCATTCAGGCCTGTGCTGTTCGTTTGGTGTACACCACACATGCACTCGCCCACTTGTCGAGAATATGGCGAATGTCTCATCTGACCATATAATTATTTTCCACATCTCTGTAGACCTATGGTTGCCTATGGTTTTTGCACCACAGAACTGTCTTTGTAATGAGGGCAACCCAATTATAATATCCCTCAATATGTACAGTACCAGTTAAAAGTTTGGACACACCTTGCCCTTTTCTGCTTTTTCTGATTGATGACAAACAGAGGAAATAAGACATCAAACAAGTTCCATGTGAATTCACATACTACATCAAACAGTTTACATGTGAATTCACACACCTCAGACCCTTGATGACTAAAAACCATTTAATCCACAAATGTGTTCCATACTCTATCAGCCCAAAAGTCCAAACCCCCAATTCTCATAGAGATCCAATTAAATGCAAAGTGGTTTTAGTATCGCTTGAGATTTGGTGATGTTGATAGATTTCATGGCATACAAATATATGCAACTAACTAAACTAAATGCATGACTAAATTTACTTTATTAATTTGCTAATTTGTCTCAAACATTGAAATGTATAAAAAGTGTTGGAATTGGTACATGGTAAAAATGTATAAATGTATAAAAATACTCTTTAATAAAAACTGAGAATCTTCGTATTGACCACATGTGAATTGTTTGATGAAACAGAAAATAAAACATTAATCCGACAAAAAAGGCTCCAAAATGTGTACAAACTTTTGACTGGCACTGTAGTTGTCGACAGACTGTTCTTGCTCAAAGTCACTTAGATTTTTTTCTCTTGCCATCTTGATCCTGATCGAGGTGAACTGGGCCTGCTCAGCATTTTTTTTACATGCCACAGAGCATGATGGGATGTTAAGTGCTTAATTCTGTTATGCAATACACCAGTATGCAAGCATTTGCATTCGTTTTTCCATCTGTAGGTCACAGTTCTCTGTTCTCTAAGACAACCAGCAGTAGGATTTGGGGGTTTTACATTGAGGGAGGTAAGGAGACACAGTCCCTCATGACTGCTCCCATAAAGGAGTGGCAGGGCTGTGCTGTCCATCCATCCATCATCACCTGCTTATCCGGAGTCGGGTCGCGGTGGCAGTAGGCAAAGCCGGGTATTCTAGGCGTCCCTCTCCCCGGCAACGCATTCTAGCTCCTCCTGGGGGATCCCGAGGCGTTCCCTGGCCAGGAGAGATATATAATCTCTCCAGCGGGCTCTGGGTCTCCCTCGGGGTCTCCGCCCAGTTGGACGAGCCCGGAAAACCTCCAAAGGGAGGCGCCCGGGAGGCATCCTGATCAGATGCCCGAACCACCTCAATTGGCTCCTTTCGACGCGAAGGAGCAGCGGCTCTACTCCGAGCTCCCTCCGGATGTCCGAGCTCCTCACCCTATCTCTAAGGCTGAGCCCGGCCACCCTACGGAGGAAGCTCATTTCGGCCACTTGTATACGCGATCTTGTTCTTTCGGTCACTACCCAAAGCTCGTGACCATAGGTGAGAACGTAGATCGACCAGTAAATCGAGAGCTTCGCCTTCCGGCTCAGCTCCCTCTTCACCACAACGGTCCGGTGCAACGCCCGCATTACTGCTGACGCGGCACCGATCCGCCTGTCGATCTCACACTGCCTTCTACTCTCACTCATGAGCAAGACCCCGAGATACTTGAACTCCTTCACTTGGGGCAAAGACTCGTTCCCAACCCGGAGGGAGCAATCCACCGTTTTCCGGCAGAGAAAGTGCAAACCGCTCCAGTGCGTGCTGAAGGTCACGGTCCGATGAAGCCAGCAGAACCACATCATCCGCAAAAAGCAGAGATGCGATTCTGAGGTCACCAAACCGGACACTCTCCTCACCTCGGCTGCGCCTTGAGATCCTGTCCATGAATACCACAAACAGGACCGGTGACAAGGGGCAACCTTGGCCGAGTCCAACACCCACAGGAAACGTGCTTGACTTTGTGCCGAGAATGCGGACACAGCTCTCACTTTGGTTATACAGGGACCTGATGTCTCGTAAAAACGGCCCCGGTACCCCATACTCCCGCAGTACACCCCACAGGGTTCCCCGGGGGACACGGTCGAAAGCCTTCTCCAAGTCCACAAAGCACATGTGGACTGGATGGGCAAACTGGATGGGCTGCGATGTGCCCATGATAATTCATGATAATTCCCTGCATTTATACAGTGCTATTCTCAGACACAAAGTGCGTTACAGTGATGAGGGGGAAACTCACCTCAGCCACCACCACCTGGGTGATGTAACGGCAGCCATTTTGCGGCAGAATTCTCACCACACATCATCTGAAGTGGAGAGGGAGCGAACGATTAGATCAGGGGATTAGGAGGCAGATTGAAAGCCAGTTTGGGAATTTAGCCAAGACACCGGGGAACCCCCTACTCTTTGCGATGAGTGTCATGGGAACCTTAATGACCACAGTGAGTCAGGTTGTTATAACATCTAGTCCAATGTTTATCCTGCAGTATGAGGCAGTGACAGGGTTTCCAACATTAGATCCGTCCAACCTGAGCCAAGACTATGAGACGGTGCTATTGAAGCATGGTCGCACGCAAACAGGCCTCAGCAATATCGCATCCACAGATAGAACAACTAGACTTACAGATACCATAATGCCAAAAATGGCAGCCCCTGTGCTGTGGGAATAAGGGGGTGGTACACCCAAAAATGTAAATTCATCACAGATATTTTTAGCAATTAATTTACTGCATATATAACTAGGATTCCCAGGCTGCGTATTTGGTGTTACGCAGTTGGTCGTAGTTAACACTCACCCTGGGGGTATTTCACAACGCTGTTTTACCTGAGTAAGCCAGACTGCGGAGTAAAACCCAAAACAGCTATTTTTACTTTTAGTTTATATACACAGTTGTTTGTTCAATGGATGTTTAAAAATGGTGTAACATTGGATTGACTTTCGGTGTTAACGTTCTCCCACCAGGTCGTAGGCGGCCTAGATATTCACAAGAAGATGGTGGTGGACGTGTGAGCGGTCTGAAGCACATCGCACCGCTCGCTTTCTTCTCCATCTCTGAAGACCTGCTCAAGACGTCCAGCAAATGCTCTGTGTTCTCTCTGTGAAGCCACTTTTCTGTCCAACATGAGCCTCGTTAAACCAGCCCAAGTGTTATTGAACTTGGGTCCTTTCAATGACTTGGTGTAGCACTTTAAAAGCCTGAAGGACAGCTACTCTTCCAGCCTGAAGGACAGCTACTCTTCATGAAAGAGCATCTCAGTTAGGTGGAGCAAAGAAAGAGGGTTGGCTTGTGTTTTGTCCCTCTTTTTTAATCTCGTCTTTAAGGAGGTATATCTATAGCTTCCAAAAGGGGAAATGTGTAGTTAGCTAAAGTGCATCTTAAGATACTTGATGTAATTGCAACACAAAAGTAGATTATGAAGTGCCAAGCAGAACATAATGATCAACCAGTTGAACACAAGGTCATTATCTACCGTCTTTTTAAGTTTAGGAGAACTGGTTAGAGGTATATGAAGCTTTGTGTGATTAAGATGTGATTTCTTTCCAAGTATAAGGCTTTTTTTTTTTTACACACATTTTAATATGAAACTGGTTTGAATTGAACATTTTAGCTTTCAATTACGCTTTCAATCAACACAACTAAATACTGTTGGATTTTTTGTAACAAGATTGTTTTATTTATATGTTTATATTTTTGGAGAGTTCATCTCCTATTTGTTTTGCTTTCTCAAATACAGTAGAGTAGAAATAGATGCCAAGAAAGTGACATGTTTTTGAATATGAACTTGTGGTTTAATTTAATGGTCTTTGTGTTACCCAGGTAGGGGCGGTTTGTGTCCATCAGACTGTTCCCAGCACTACTTATTAAATACTCCTATTAAAATAAGTTGGAACATTTAAATGAATTTGTATCTTATTACCTTTTAAACAGCAGTTCATACAAGTGTCATCGACTATGCTGACTCAAGATACAAAATATAACCCTAATGGTGGACTTAAGTGACTATGGGACACGTGTGGAAATGTACATACAACTGCAGGCAGCATTTTTTTTTTTTTTAACCAATGTATGTATATTAGATGAAGGGATACATTTTGGCCTTTTACAATTTTAAACAAGGAAAACTTTACTTAAGCTAAATGTGTACCTTCCTAGTTATTTTACTGTGCCCTGTATTTGAAGTTTCATTTTCAACTTTAGTGAAAAAACAGTTGCTCTTAAAATGTCATTAACATTTCAGCATGATGTTCAAATTGGAATACACTTTTGAGTTTGAGCATGTGTTACCCAGTTATATCTACAGTAGCATTTTCAGGTTTTGTGTATTTTGAGAAAGAAAATGGGGCCATTTTCAACAACATTTTTGGTTTTGAAATGTGGTCTCTTCATTGTGCTGGACTGCTTGTTGACCCAGGCAGGAATCTGGTGGGAAGCTGGCACACCTTCCTGTCCTGGACGTCCTGGAGCGGAGTGCTGCATGTCCGAGGGGCCTGGGACCCCCGCCCTTGCATGACATGGTTATAACCCTAACCCTTTTGCATGTAGATCCACTTTTTAAATATTCCTCGTTTACATATAAACTGTAATGTTAATATATTAAAGAATCACGGATGGAGAATTGATATGGATGTTGCCAAACGTTGGTAAATGTTAACATGGTCATTGCTAATTATTGAACTCCACTACATGTTAAAGAAACAATGTTCTGGCTCAGTGCATTGCTTGACTTGTGGCAGTTTCCTGTCTGTTCCAGTGTCAACTGCCACATGCTCTGCTTCAAGGGGGAAAACACTTGTGATGTTTCTTTAAAAAAAACAAAAAAAATAAATAAATTTTTATAGTTACTCTTCTGTGTAGTGGGTGTGTAGACTAGGCTCTAGTTCTTTAGTTCGACCATTACGTCTGAAGGACTCTGAAGGGTTTTTGCTTTTGTGGGGAATGGTTCAAAATGGAGGTTAGTTGGTTGCTTTTCCGTCTGCATGCTGCATCATGTGCTGTGTGCTATTGGAACACTGATACTGTATGACATGAGGATGTGAATAAACCATGTGAAACCTGTTACTGAAGCCGACTTTACTGTGTGCAGCAGCTAAGGGCCAAAAAAAAACTGGTTCGGATACACTTTCACACCAATTAGCCAAACACTGATGGCCAAGTATAGTACTGGCAAGAGAAACCCATCCATGTACTGAAATGAAACTGATTTGCACAAGGTGTATGGAAACGTTACACATCTAAGATGCTAAGGAGCCACAAGGTAATCAAATCCTTTTTAAATTTTTTTTCTTTATTTTTTTTCTTTTTTGTGTCACTTGTGCACGTCTCAGCCAGTCACGTGTATCAGGTGTCTGAAGTGGTTAGAACCTCTCTGCTGCCCGGGTGGCCACTGCTCGAATGTTTCCATATACCTTCGACGGTGGACTTCCTGTAGGGCAGAAACAGGACTCAACACGGTACCTTATGCACTTCTATAGTATTCAGACTACCAGTAGCTTTAATCTCTGGCATAAACTCTACATGAGCATTAGGAACATGGAAGCAACACAATGACAGTACAGACACCAATGCTCACCTAAGATGAGGTTACATATAGCAGTCCTTGCCATTTTAAGGTTCTGGAAAGATCCCAATATGTGTACTTTTCTGGAATTGGGGACAAAAAATAAAATCGATGTTAAGTTATTACCTTAAAGACCAGGGGCAACCTTCATAAGATCAATAAAAACATTGACACATACTATGGGTCACACACGGTCACCATGGGTCCATGCACCGTGGAGACTGGGTATCTGACTGATGGTAAAGTAGTGAAAAGCAGATGCATGTTGTACAGAGCCTTTTCACTCAATTCCTTTTTACTTCAAATCAAGATAAGTGTCATTACCCTTTGTCAGAGGAACATCAAGGCCTAAGTAGTTTGTCTTTGTGGGGTTAATCTGAAAGTCCATATTTAAGCGTGATACTTTCAGAGTTTTATGTCATCAGCAATAAGGGATGTTGTCCCACAGTACTGCCACAAACTTCCTGCTTTAAGATGCAAAATATCAGATCATAATTGGAATAATGTTTCATTGCAGGCTTATAACTGCCAGCACTCCGTTGCATCAGTTATTAATTCCTAGCTATGTTAGTCAAAATTCATGAAATCTACGGTGGGCACTTTTACTTTGCTGAATGCGCAATAGTTTTTTCATCAATTTTTATGTCCAGCCATTTTTACATTTCTGGAATAGTTTGATATGTCACAGTGTGTGAGTATGAGTGTGTGTATGTGTGTGAGTGTGTGCATGTGTGTGTGATATGCTGCTACTCCTCAAATATACTTTTATTGCTCAGCCACCATTATTTTTGCCAAGTAATGTAAACCATCTGGCCTCTGCATAACAGGAGTCTCATTTCACGCATTGCGTGACGTTTTCTCCATTCTCTCCGACAATTCATTGGAATGACAAGCTCATTTAGTCCCCTCCGGTTTTGGAACAGCAAGGCCAATTTCTTTATTTCTGCAATACACTGAATACATTTGGGGTTGAGATGAAAAGATGAACACGAGACAAGTGTTCAGAATTTCAGCTTTTATTTCCTGGTATTTACACCAGATGTGTTAAACTACTTAGAACATAGCACCTTTGGTATTAGACCATCCAATTTTAGGTGAGAAAAAGTATTGGAACCGAGAGTATTTAAGGCTTTTACTGCAGCCTCTTTCAGTTGTTTGTTTCGGGAAAAACACACCTTCAATCTCCTCTTCAGGAAGTGAAACACATGTTCAGTTGGGTTAAGGTCTGGTGATTCTTGGTCAATCTAAAACCTTCCATTTTTTCTCCCAAATGTAGTCCTTTGTTGTGTTGACAGTGTGTTTTGGGTCAATGAAGTTCCTCCCAATTAGTTTGGACACATTTCTCCATAAGTTGGCAGACAGACATTCATCCTGCTGTTACCATCATGAGTCACATCATCAATAAAGATTAGAGCCCACTCCATAAGCAGCCATGCAAGCCCAAGCCATGACACTTCCTCCACCATGCTTCATAGATTAACTTGTATGTTTTGGATCATGAGCAGACCCCTTCTTCCTCCACACTTCCTTTCCACCACTTGGGTAGAGGTTAATCTCACCAGTCCATAAAACCTCAGTGGCTCATCTCTGTACTTCTTTGCAAATTGTAATCTCACCTTCTGATTCTCACAACTGATGAGTGGTTTGCATCTTGGGGTATAGCCTCTATATTGCTGCTTTCAAAGTCTTCTTCAAACGGCTGACTGAGATACCTTCGCTCCTGCCCAGTGGAGATTGTTTGTGATGTTACTGACTGATGGTTTGGGGTTTTTCTTCACAGCTCTCACAGCGTTTCTGTCACGAACTGCAGTTGTTTTCCTTGGTCGACCTGTTCGGTGCTCAGTATCCCAGCGGTATTCTTTCTTTTTAGGACATTCCAAGTTGTTGCACAAGCTATCCCCAATGCATGTGCAATGGCTGATTTCCCCTCTTTTCTAAGTTCCAAATTGGCTTGCTTTTCTCCAAGACAGCTCTCTGGTCTTCATGTTTTATCTTTTTGTGAAAAAAATGCAGTCTTCACAGGCAAAACCCAAGGCTAAAAACCAAGTAGACATTCAAAACAATACTTTTGCTCACCTAAAAATTGGGTGGTCTGATACAAAAGACGATATATTCCATGTTGCTGAACAAATCTAGGTAAGAATGCCAGGAAATAAAAGCTGAAATTCTGATCTGTTAACTCATCTACATCTTTTGACCTCAAATTCAATTGTCTTAAGTGTATAGCAAAAACGAAGGAATTGACCTTGCTGTTCCAGTACTTTTGATCTGTTGGCCTGGTTTTCAACTCAGGCCGTCGAGGAAGAGCTTTTGCCCAGAGAGGTAAAGTTTAACATTTGTTTCTTTTCATGAGCAATTACACAACTCATTTTCCACACAATGTGTGTTGCATAGCAGTTGATTGTAGAAAATTATTTTTACATTTCCATCCCCGGTTTTTATATTTAATTTATTTTTTATCCCTTTTTCTCAAAATTTGGTTGCCAATTATACCCCATCTATACCAATTACCCATGTTATCAAGTATACACCGCACACATTCGACCACATCCCCGGCAGCACGAATGGATCTAACGATCCGGAGAGCGACATCCCTTCTCCAAGCCCAACCGCGACTGTGACTCCAAGTCTAGTGATTCAGTTTTATAAAAGGCCCTATTTTCTCAAAAATTATTGCCTGAAATGCCAACAGAAAAAAGGATAATAATCTCTGGGGGAGCATGGGTTAGGGTTAGACCCCCCTACCCGTATTTGTCCATGTAACTACAACTCAGGGCTCAGCCTCCCTTGACATAAAATACCAGAATCGCCCCTGGTGCCTTCCCTTGGTAATTTATGGTGCATTGTGGGAGTTAGGCTTGTGCATGTACGCAAAATTCCAAGTTGATTGTGCTTTATGAAGTGAAAATGGCAGGCAGTTCAACATACACAGTGTTATGAATCAGGAGAGACAGCACTTTTGTGAAAATGTATGCAGTTTTATAAATGAGATCCCTTAATATTTCTTAATTTCCTTAATATGCCAAAATGTGCAATCCTATCATTTTCAGGTTCTCTTAAATACCCATTATAACCAAACTTTTTTCCCAATAACCAAAAATAAGTACTCACGAATCGGCGAGCACAATGCGTGTCCGCGTCACATTCTCGATGGTGAACTTGGTTTTCCCTCCTTTACCCGCTATTCTTCCGATAGCCCTGGACAGGTGGTCTCCCTTCAGCGGTTTCACTTTCAGATAATACACATCAATATTCTGCACATCCAAATTCATAAACGCCTTCTAAAGACATACTTATGAACATTCTGCATATCCAAATTCATAAACACAACAAAGTTATGAATATTCTGCAGTTAAATAGTTAACCTGTAACTCAATAGCCAATGCTGGATTAAGTATGTTCAAAATTGACCTCAGATTACCATGAAATAATCAAATCATGCTTTGCAACTTCATATTAGCCATTTAAAATAAATACACTTTCAATTCAACAAATCAACATTAAACCAGTTTACAACAGCAATTCCACTCACCATCTGTAACATCAAAGGTTTCCAGAAAAAGCTCATCTAGTCTGATAAGTGCAAGTGCATCCTACGGAAAGAGGGAATTGAATTACATCATTTAAAAATATATAGTACCAGGGTAATTAGACAAAGGCATACTATGCAGGATTTTCACCTAAAAAGTACAATAAAACATTCTCAGTCAATTACTATGACACACTGGCAACCTGTGTCTGCCTAATTCTTCATCACCTTGGGGGAGGACACAGGGTTGAGAATGGAGGAATAGACATTCATCATGTGTAAAAGACAGGAGCCAAGCAAGGAAAGAACTTGCATAGTATGCCTTTAACAGTTGAGAGTCAAAGGTACTTTCATACTCACCTCCACTTGAAATCCTAACACAAACGCTTTCACAAAATCTGCGGCTTTCGTCAGCGCACCAATGTCCTGCGTTTCTTTACACGTCTGAAATTACAGTGGTTTTCATACATAACAAGCCAATTCCACCCTGTAAATAATAAATAGCAAATAACAAGGGCCATGAGCTTATTTATAACTAGAGTCAGGTCCAGAATTATTGGCACCCTTGATGAAAATTAGCAAAAAAGACTGTAGAAAACAAATAATACCATTACTCAGATATATTGTAATTTTCCAACATGTGGCAAATTTAACTTTATTAATGATTCAATAGAATCGAACAAAATTATTTTTCTAATGACACATTTCTTACAAAAAAAAAAAAAAAAAAGGTTTCACAATTACTGGCACCCCTGTTTTTAGTACTTGGTGCAGCCTCCTTAGGTTTGCGCTTATGGACTGCCCTCTTCAATTCAGACACATGTTTTTGATCGGGTTTAAGTCTGGAGACGGAGATGGACATTGATTTTGTTTTCACGGAGCCATTTCTGTGTTGATTTTGAAGTATGTTTGGGGTCATTGTCTTGTTGGAAGGTCCACCTATGGCCAAGTCTCAGCTTCCTGGCAGAGACAACCAGCTTTTTGGCTAAAATGTCCTGATACTTCATGGAATTCATTATGCCACTGATCTTAACAAGAGCCCCTGGACCACTGGCAGCAAAACAGCCCCAAAGCATCAATGATCCACCACCATATTTGACGGTTGGTATGAGGTGCTTTTCCTTGTATGCATCCCTTTTTTGACGCCAAACATGCTGTCATGGCCAAAAAGTTCCATTTTGGTCTCATCTGACCATAGCACCCTGTTCCATGGGCGACATGGCTCAGGCAGTAAGAGCAGTCGTCCGGCAGGATTGCTGGTTCGATCCCCCGCCTGGGCTGTGTCGAAGTGTTCCTGAGCAAGACACCTA
Organism: Conger conger; assembly: GCF_963514075.1. Lineage (NCBI taxonomy): Eukaryota > Metazoa > Chordata > Actinopteri > Anguilliformes > Congridae > Conger > Conger conger. The sequence goes on from NC_083777.1 coordinate 534,078, forward strand.
ACCCCCAAATGCTCCTGACGAGCTGGTCAGCGCCTTGCATGGCAGCCAATCGCCGTGAGTGTATGTATGAATGGGTGAATGAGAAGCATCAATTGTACAGCGCTTTGGATAAAGGCGCAATATAAATGCCAACCATTTACCATTTTCCAGTCATAGTTCCAATGACGTTTCGCAAACTCCAGATGCTTCAATTTGTTGGTTGCTCTCAGTAAGGGCTTTCTTCGTGCAACCCTTCCAAAGAGCCTATTGGTATGGAGGTGGCGTCTTATGGTTGATTTTTGAGACTTTGTGACCCCGAGACACAACTAAAGTTTGCAGTTCTTGAACTGTGGTCCTTGGGTTCTTCTTTGCCTCCTCACCATCTTCCTCACTGTGCGTGGGGGCAACATGCACTTGCGTCCTCTTCCTGGCAAGTTTGCAACTGTTACAGATGTTTGAAACTTTTTGATTCTTGCCCTAACAGTGGTTAGTGGTATGTTTAACCGTTTATGTATTTTTTTGTACCCATTACCTGACTTTTGTAGGTCAACAACCATGTGTCTCTTTTGATTTGACAGTTCTTTGACTTTCCCCATGGTGATGGATGACAAAGGGATTTTACATGTGCGTTACGTCATTTTTATACCCTAGGGAAACAGGAAGTGATGGAAGGCCACAATACAGTTCCTTAAGACTGAGATTAATTTAAATAAGTAGGATTTTACTGCATATTTATCTTTGTTTGGTTTTATTTAAAATAATCGTTAAGGGTTAATAATCGTCTTATCCAGAGCAACGTACAACAAAGTGCATACCCATAACCAGGGATAAGTGCGCTGAAAGACCCTAGAGGAAAGTACAATTTCACTGCTACCTGTACAACAAAGATAAGGACCAGGGCCTAAATTATTATTCTTTTTTTTTTTTAAACAAACAAATAAACAAACAAACAAAGCAAAAGTGACCAAACTTAACTATCCAAACAGTGCTTACCTAGCCAACTAAAAATACCGATACACAAAGTAAATCACAAAGACAACAATTAAGGTTCACAGGGAGGTAGGGAGGGACGGGTAGAGGTGCTGCTTGAAGAGGTGCGTCTTCAGTTTGCGCTTGAAGGTGGGAAGAGACTCTATAGTTATAGCCTAGTTCTCTCATATGTTTGGACATTAAATATAGCTCATTATCTGTGTTGCTTATTTTATTTTCATCAAGGGTGCCAATAATTCTGGACCTGACTGTATGTGGTCTAGGAAATATATAACCTGTTTTTCAGTCCTTATTCCAGTGGTCCACATTCCTGGTACTGGAGAGCCACAGGGTCTGCTGGGGTCCCTAACCCGGGTACTGGAGAGCCACAGGGTCTGCTGCGGTCTCCTAACATCTGGTACTGGAGAACCGCAGGGTCTCAGCTCTTAATTGGCCAAACAGATTGCACAGGGAGCTCCATTCACCTGGTTTCTCTGGTCTGAAGAGGTGGCTGATATTAAGGTGAAAACTAAACCCAGTGACCGTGCAGCTCTCTAGCTCTAGCCTTATGCAGTGGTCCTCAAAATGCATAGTCGATCAAATGCATAGTCTAGCCATTTTATTGCTTTTTTACATGGGTGTGCACCAAACAAGTGAACTGTGGTTCACAAAAAGAGGTGTCGCTGGGTTAGAGTTAGCTGCTGGAACACCGGTTACAGGAAGTGCGGGTGAATGCTATAAACAGGAAGTGCGGGTGAATGCTATAAACAGGAAGTGCGGGTGAATGCTATAAACAGGAAGTGTGGGTGAATGCTATAAATGGAAGGAAAACAAAACTCCATTTTATGACAAGCCGGAGCACCACTGCTGGGTGCACTCAGAGTGAAGAGGAGATCAAGAGCCTTCTGAATTATGGGCTGGAGATTACATAAGGGAGCAGCTGGAGAAAATCTATTCAGTACGGATACATCTAGGCTACAATATTTCATCAGAAGCGAGAGGGGACTTGATGGAACCGAACAAACACTGAGACGTTAAAACGTAATTCAACTGCATTGCTTAGTGCTGAATTACAATGGTGCCCATCACTTTTTGGCTATTAGCACATATCATAACCAATAAACAGGACATACCAGACAAACATATCTCCATTCTGAAAGAAGGGAACATTAAAGATTGGCTTCTTATCTGGACAGACATCCATATTGTTGGTGTTCTACCATTATGAGTGGCTGTTTGGCACAATGCCAGATTTCTCCTGTAATGCTAGGTGAATATACGACTGAAAACTGGAATCCGCACCAAATTTCTGACCAAGAGCCAAACAGCAATCACTATTTACAAATTGATGCATTTCAATTGTTGCAATGTGATATGAAATATACAAATATACAATTTACTGAGTGTGCACTTTAGCAAATGTACTAGGTATAGAAACAGCCTTGATCTCTTTACTCCAAGTGCACCAGCGACTGTGGATCACTGCTCTAATGTGTCCAATAAAATATTCATCTTCTCTGTGTTGGGACGACAGGCCTGTATCTCAATTTATGGAATTTAAAAAACGATACTTACTTTGATTTCAACATTCCTAGTTTTCAGGTTGAACCTGACCTGCAGCTGTAAATGTTCAACAATTGGGGTGAAAATCTTCAGCCAGTTTTCCTTCAATGGCGTGTACCGATGAGCAGGTACTGGAACTTTTCGCATTTCATCTGATCCTCCCTGGAAAATTAAAACAAATTCCCAATTTAAAAAAACAATACCAAAACAACATATGGTCAATTCTAAACAGTCTACTGCATCAGCCAGAAGAATGCCACTCATGTCAAGTATGCTCACCAAAAAATGAAATGACTTACAGTTCATCCTAAGACGGCAATAGACCACGCGACTGATATATACTCTTCTTTGACATAGGCCTAGTACTACCACTGGCCGAACCCGAGGTGGTTGCAACTGAGCTGTTCGTCATCGTCTTCATTCTTATCCTCAACAGCCTTCTCACCTCCTCAATTATACAAAATGAGACCAACTTATTAGCTAATTTACATCAAATGACAAGCAGTATTTACGATCATCATTTACATACGATATTCAGTTCTCAGTACTCATCTCCATGCTCTGCGATTCCTTGCCAAATGCTGTCTTTTAATTCGTTGTTTTGAGCTTATCTGTAGCCATTTTTCTCAAGAACACGTGTGCAAAGAGGATTTTCATTGGACAATATGATTTCATCGCAAAAAAATCAAAAATCAAACTTGGTACAAAAAGAAGACGATTAATCGCAGTACGACGTTTCGCAGTAGGTGTGTAAGCCATGTACATGTTAACATTTATTTTTTGATTTGGTGTGAAAAGGCATTAACTCGGTAAACGTATCCAACTATCTTGCTTCTTGGTATACCCCCCTGGCCTATAATTTATTGCCAAGCTCCAATTAACATTACAGAGAACAGCCCAACTAGTCCAATATATTCGAAAAAGATCGGTGATTGTAAGCAAGTGAGTTTAATAAAGCGACCAATCTACCTTTAATTTCTCGCCTGAAATGGGCGGAAAATCTGGTCTCTTGCAAGCCACAGTATCCTCAGATTCCATGTCCGCGTCTCTCAGTTTACGCTTACTACTCTTTTTTGTTTTGACTTTCTTAAATTCTGCAGATGCGTCGGTTTCACAGTCCATGGCAGCGCTTCCTTCGGCTCTGGTTCCCGACGTGTTTTCAGAGTCCATTTTTAAACTGCCTCGAACTCTTAAACTGGGAAAACAAAACTCCTTTAACAAGTATGCTTCAGACACATGTCGCTAGCTTTCCGACATACTGAAAAAGGACCGGATTTAGTCGACCACAGCCATGCCTGTCATCAGAGCAGGATACTGAAAGACAAAGTGCTCTTTCTACACCAGTTATGAAATAAGTTTAATAACTGGTTTAATAAGTTTAAAACAAGAAACCGGAAGTTTCGGAAGTTTATTGTTTTGGTGTTTGTCATAGCGCAGGTATTAAGGAGTTCCGGCTGTGAATTTTCCTTTTCATTATCGTAGAAGCACAATTTTCAGTTCTACGTATCGAGTTAATATACAGAACCTACATTTTGACCTGTCAGGCCATTTTTCGTCTTATGCAAAATAAGTTAATACAGTTAAAATCAACTGCAAATAACACATATAACACATACGTGTTACTTAATTGAACAAAACTAGACGTAGACCCAATTAAAATGAGTTCTCACAAAATAAGGTTCACTGCTCTCTACAAATGAATAATTTAAGAATGTAAAAGAACACGATATTCAGGCACATAATTCGGGACTCTGAATAGAGCACAGGGTCCTAGAAATGTTCCTCAGTAAGCACGTGACATTCGACAAACTGATTCCGCTGTCTGCAAGTGCTGCTAGACACTGGTTTTGTGTATTTTGCGTTTCAGTTTTTCGTTAACTTTAGTTTGCGCCCTTTGGTTGGCTTGCGATATTCTTATTTTCTTGATTTCACACGATAATGACAACGCCATTTGAAAAACCACAAATCATATCACACATTCAGAAAAGTTTGAATTACACCGTATTTGACAGCAAATGGATCCCTTGCAGTGCAAAGTTTGTATGTTTGGGAAACTTCGCCAGAGGAACCGGAGTGATGCAGATTTACGAAGTTCAACATGGAGAAGTTCAGCTTGTAAAGGAGGTATGATGCACATTCATAATTCGGAACCGACATTTATATGTATGTAACCAAGTTGCCCAACTAGTGTATTTGCTGGACGTTTTGAGAACGGTGGCTGGCTAACGTTAATTGCGTTGGTTACTATGGCAACATACAAACTTGCAAATAGTTTATTTCCTCGTTTGCTCAGTTCGTAGCTATACCTTTGTTCCCATTTGTAGCGTCAATTGTTACTTTGCAAGATTACCCAAGCCAGACAAGCTAGCTCCCCATTGGGTATCTAACAGTTACCTAACATTCGTTACTGAATTGTGTTCACATCGTGAGATCGACTTCCCTACAGATTGAAAAGGCGAGGCCTATAAAATGTGGGACATTTGGTGCCACTTCTCTGCAACAAAGGCACATAGCTACTGGAGACTTTGACGGGAACCTCAGTGTTTGGTAATGTTAAAATATTCTGGCCTCTCTTTCTATTTTCATATAGTTATAAGGTAGCTTCCTACCGCACGTCTTCTGTTGTTTTCAGATTGAGAAATTGCAAATAATAATTTATGTCCACAGGAATCTTGAGGTTCCAGATGTTCCTGTTTACTCGGTAAAGGCACACAAGGAGATTGTGAACAGTATTGATGGTGTAGGAGGTTTGGGGATCGGTGATGGCGCCCCTGAAATCGTCACTGGAAGCAGGGATGGTAAGTGCAGGTTATCTGATGAATCGTAAGTATTTCCACTCAGTGGTACAAAAGCGTTAAAAACTGCAGGAGGGCAATTTCATAGGCGAGTGGACAGGACCTGAAAAATGCATCTTCATAGCAAGTGAAAATAAATATAAATAAAATATTAAAAATCTAAAATTGTAATAGATATACTTTGTGCCATATAGTGAGTGGGAAAATGTCATTTTAAATAACATCATGAGCTTATAACGTACCTTTGTTTAGGGACGGTAAAGGTGTGGGATTCCAGGCAGAAAGACACACCTGTTGCAAATATGGAACCAGTAGAGGGGGAAACTAAGAGAGACTGCTGGACAGTGGCATTTGGTAAGTGAAAGCGCTGTGTTTTTGAACAAGTTCCCGTACAATTTGTTTCATGCTGTATGGTGGGTTTTTTTCTTGCTTTTCACTTAAATGTACAAACCTTTCAGAGGTACGGACGATCCCCCATTCTGGAAGGTTTAGTACAGGGGTGCACAATGAAGGGTGACATTTTTCAGAACGTCTGCTCTTAATTATTAAAAAATTATTCCATCTTGATCTGATATTTGTATAAGCAACAGCTGTAGTCTTCAAGTATATCCCAAAGATTTTACTGTGCAGGAGTGAAGCAACCTAGTTCATAGAGCTGTCAGAAAACTAATACTAAGGTAACTGGTTGGAACAAAAATTAGCACATAGACTGGTCCTCCGGGACTGGAGTTGTGCATTTTTGTATGTCTTTTAGCAGCTAGGCTTCATGTGACAATTTTTCAATACCATACATGAGGCTACTGGGACTCCCAATTAAATAAACATGTTTTTCTTATGATGCATAATGTCGTTTCCGTAGGTATGGACTGGAATGCACTTTCCTCCGGGATGCCTCAATTTGTAGCTCTCTGAATTTAGTTTGTCTTTCTCAAATTGTACTGTTTGAATGTAGATTTTATATTGTGGTTTGAGGTGGTTTTCCCTTATCCTTTCACACTCTCTCATGCCAAAGGAGGCATTGGTCTCTGGAACGCCCTTAGTCGTCACTGGTATGATACTTGGTGTTAATTCGATATGCCGGCAAACATACCGACTGTAATTTGGCATGTTATTACATGACATGTATCAGTGCGTTTGTGTCGACTAACAATGTATCAATTTAGCTCTGATATTATGATTTTTGGTGGTCATGGTCAGTGACAGCAGCAACAGACTCAAAATATGAATGCAACATCATGAGTAAACTCCTGACCTTTTGTCAGCTTTCTTGTGCATGAACTAATGATGCAACAACACACAGTTGGAAGAAATGGCAATTGTCCAATTGCTTTTGGTCTGCTAAAATGGGGAAAGTATGTATAAAATGGTTATAATTCATACATTGATCATCCAATATGGATGTAAATACCCTCAAATTAAATCTTGACAGTCTGCACTTGAACCTGTATTCACAGTTTTATCTGAAAACCAGTGTGCCAAAGTACAGAGCCAAAAAAATATCACTGTCCAAATTCTAGCAGACTGCACTGTATATAATGCTATAATGTGCAGTTTGGGTTAAATCTGTGTGCGTCTATACGTGTGCTATGATGTGCAGTTTGGGTTAACTCCAAAATATGCCTCATCTAGGCCATGCTTTCAATGACCAGGATCGATGTGTCTGTGCTGGATATGACAATGGGGACATCAAGCTCTTCGACCTCAGAAACATGTCTCTACGATGGGAAAAGAACATCCAGAATGGGGTACTGTGTTTTAAAATGTTTTATTATAAAGTCTCACATTTTTTTGTATCCTAAGGGATATTTCAGCAGCAGCTATTATCATCCATTAGTCTGGCTTGTGATGTGAAATTCTGAATTGTAAAGTTTATTTTCTTTGGTGAATTACATTGTGAACATTGTATGACTCATAATTGTTATTTTAAAGGCATTGATGCAGAATTTTAGGCCTTGATGTGGCCCTTTATTTACATACAAAAAACATCTACGCCTCCATTGTCAACCGTGCCCGTCAACACCCCCACAATGATTCTGGTCGTTGCAGATGGTGTGCTAGCAATGAGCTAAGGTCTAATATGATTCATAAAACATCTGCTTCAGTAGTCCCTTTCCCCACAAGCCATTTAGCTTGCTTTTTAACTGGTGTTACCTGTGTTTGTATTTCTGTCAACGTTGTTAGTGGTGATACTAGCAACTGCTGCTAACAGCAGTGGATTTCACTCTGCTAGCCTGCCTGGAAGGAAGCACAATTCTGTAAGCCTGTGTCAAAACCTGCATCAAACAACTCATATATTCAGTGTTGCTTTTATTTTTATTTCTATCTCAAGTAACAAACACAAGTAGACAAGGTATTGGGCAGAAGTGAACACAGACACAGGTTGTCAGTGTGTCATAGTATGACTGATCATGTTTTGTCAGGTGCTGGAATGGTTGGCTTTCCCACTTCAGAGATAAAAAGTTCATGGTCAAATTTGTTTTCCTACTTGATATCTTGATTGTCATCTGTGTGATGTAGAGGTATCTCAAAGGAGGTTACATCATGATTGGGGCAGGGCCAGAATGGCCAGCAGAAAGTAAAAACTTTATAGGCCAGTAGAAGATGCTTTTCTACAAAAAAATGTTCTGCCAAAATGATATTTCAGAAATTATGAAAATGATTGAAATAATGTCATTGGTTAAAATGTTTCACCATAGAGCAAGCATACAAATACGTTTACAGCTAAAACATGTGACCTTGAGTATAATTACCCTTTAAACTCGCAGGTATGCTGTGTTGAGTTTGACAGAAAAGACATCAACATGAACAAATTGGTGGCAACATCACTTGAGGGGAAATTTCACGTCTTTGACCTGAGGACCCAGCACCCCACCAAAGGTTTCGCTTCAGTTTCTGAAAAGGTGAGTGAGTGAATAGGCCCTGGCTTATGGAAATTATCTGAGGTTATTTTTCACCATCTGAACAGCTCTCCTCCCCAGGGCTGGAGAAATACAGAGAGAGTAGAGATGACATTGGGTAGGTGCAGAGAGTAAAGATGACATTGGGTAGTGCAGAGAGTAAAGGTGACTGGGTAGGTGCAGAGAGAGTAGAGATGACATTGTGTAGGTACAGAGAGTAAAGATGACATTGGGTGGGTGCAGAGAGAGCAGAGATGACATTGGGTGACGCCAAAACAGACACCAGGTTTAATAAAATATATTTATTAAACAGATGTACAAACACAGAACAGATATAGGGTTGGACTAACGGGAGGTTAGTTAGCTAAAGTATGTTAGGTGTGTCACAGATATAGGGTTGGACTAACGGGAGGTTAGTTGGCTAAAGTATGTTAGGTGTGTCACAGATATAGGGTTGGACTAACGGGAGGTTAGTTGGCTAAAGTATGTTAGGTGTGTCACAGATATAGGGTTGGACTAACGGGAGGTTAGTTGGCTAAGGTATGTTAGGTGTGTCCGAGTATCGGAGCAGATGAGGTGAAGAAAAGAGCATCAGAAAAGTGAGTGAGAAGAAGAGGAGAAGAGAAGGGGGAGATCCCGAGAACATGCCATGCTCTTATACGGGGAAAGCTTATTGCTCCCGGGATTGGCTGAACCGAGCTATACGTCATGCGGGATGGACACCGCGGAATTGTCGTGTGGGATTGTGGGAAATGTGGTCCCTACATCCCCCCTGTGGTCTCAGGATGTGGCTGAAGCCAGTGTTCCTTGAGAGCACAAAAGTCAGTTCACGGGTCAAGTACATTTGGTCGGTGACACAGTTCACAATTGACTGACAAACATCCAGGCATTTATCAACAATTAACTAAAAAAAACGCATGAGCGTCTAAAACGCATGATACAAACAACACTAAGGTCAAACAGTGAAAACATCAGAAACCTTGGTGAAAGGGTTAGTCGTTTTGTTAGTTCAGGTGTTTTGTTAGTTATTGGATGGTGTCCGGCAGCACGGATGGTGCAGTGGGTAGCACTGCCGCCTCACAGCAAGGAGGTCCTGGGTTCGAATCCCCGTCGGCCGGGGCCTCTCTGTGCGGAGTTTGCATGTTCTCCCCGTGTTTGCGTGGGTTTCCTCCGGGTACTCCGGTTTCCTCCCACAGTCCAAAGACATGCACGTTAGGCTGATTGGAGAGTCTAAATTGCCCGTAGGTATGAGTGTGTGAGTGAATGGTGTGTGTGCCCTGCGATGGACTGGCGATCTGTCCAGGCTGTATTCCTGCCTTTCTCCCAATGTATGCTGGGATAGGCTCCAGCCCCCCTGCGACCCTGTTCAGGATAAGCGGGTTAAGATAATGGATGGATGGATGGATGGTGTCCAGAAGGTGGAGCACCAACAGGAATGACCCAGCCACAAAAATGTTCAGATGATGTAGGGGTCTAGGATGCCGAGGCTGTAGCCATTAGTAGTCCTGTTCAAACTGACCAATTCTAGTCCCTTCAGTCAGGTTGCTGACGAGGGTTGTCATCTGAAATATGTGAGGGGACATTTTCAAATTAGGACAGCTTCCTGTATCCAAGCTTAACCTTATGGCTGTGTCATCAGGAAGGAAATGGAGAGGTGGTCTCATTTCTAAATGATGAGGTAAGCTCACAAATGGTCTTGTCTTACTTGGGGAAGAGGTGGAGTAAGGCACACGGGAGTGGCAATATACTTGTAAAGATTACACTGGAGTTCCTACATGCAATACTTTACCATGGTTCAGTAGGTGTAGAAAGAAGCAATTATTGAACTTTACAGTATCTACTTATGATCTACGTTTGCTGCTGCTACATGCAAATCTAAGTGACTGCTGTAAACTACGTTTATTTTGCCACCTCCCTTTGGTAGGAAAGGTGCGCAAAAGAAAGAGGTCAAAGCTTCAGCTGGGAGTCTGCCTGTGAGGAGACCACAGCTATCAATCGGTCTTACTGAACGTCTTTTGACGGAGGTTGAACAAGACCAGATAGTTCTTTGGAGTAGTTACTCAAGGTATCCACATTACTGAACAAAGGTTAGAGGCTTTAGTTGTCCTCAGAAGAACTGAAGAGGCTCTCTTCAGACAAGGTATCTTCCCTATCAGAGTCATGTTGGTGACTCTCAGGCTTGGGCCTACCGGGTCTTCTCTCCAATTCCAAGAGACCACGGTGGCTCTTAACTGGGAACTTACTTGCATGCTGTTGTTTTAAGCTATTAGACCTGGAAAGTGCCAGCGGGTTTGGTTGGAACAACGTGCTTAGCTGTTTCCAATCCCTCGTTCCTGGGCACAATCCTTAAAGTGTCCCAGACCATTTGGGCTTCATTTCTTAATTCAAGGGCTGAGTGTTGGCCCCTTGAAAACAATTAAACATGAGTTTGGACGCAGGGGTGCAGGTTGTGCACAAAAAGGGATTTGAAAGCTTGATCTTCATCAAAGCCTGGTCCGTTTCTGCCCTGGAAAAACGCATGCTTAAGATGTTGGTAGCAATGTTTTGGTCATTCTGTGCGGCTATGTTTAACCTCCACAGATTTGATCATGGTTGTTGCCTGATCAAACTGTGGTAGGTACTCAGCTACCAATGCTTCACAAACTTTAGCATAGCTGGAACGAACCTTTGGAAGTTTTTCCTTAAATGTATGGATCTGGAGGTTTTCCATACAAGGCTTACCTTTTCTCGATTGGATCCGAGAGACAGTAGTCAACTTCTCTCAAGTAACTCTGAATATTAAATTCGGAGTCCTTTGGGTCAAATGGGTGGACATACTTTGCCATGGCCTCTAGCTCCTCAAAGCGAAGACCATGTGAAGTTGCACTAGTCTGCCTGTTTGGGGAAGGAGAGACTGAAATCACATTGCAATGTGAACGCGTTTCATGTGGAGCTCGACGTCCTCGGTTTGGTTTAGGGGGGCGGAGCTGCAAAACAGTCATTATTCTCACAATGGTTGGCAGAAGATTAATTGTTGCTGTCAGTGTACTGTACAGAGCTGTCACCTATCCTCTCAGTTATAAAGGGCATTAGCGTATTTCTGCAGTCCATGGAATGACGCAATCTGCTCTTACAAATATGTGCCCTTCGTTTTTCAGAACATGGTATGCTGTTCTGACTGCATATTATTTGTCTGACGAAACAAACTTTTCGTAGGGTAGACTGTCCCTCCTAAATTATCAGTCATTTCAGATTGTTTAGTTCAAAACAGGAACTTTCACCTCAGATTGAAATGTAACCGGTAATCGTTTGAAACCGCAGGGTAATGTACAGTATGTACAGGGCCCATAGCACTTTATTTCCCTCAGTGAAGCCAGGAAGGCAGCAGGTTCAGTTCTGCCAACCACAGTTTATGTGTACCTATTACTTTGCAGATAGCTTTTCTTTAATATATTTTTTATTAAATGTGTCTATCTATGTTACTAGTTTGTTAAACCAGTCACAATTAATTTTCTAGTTCTACAAGCCGTTGCCTTCCAGGCTTCACTTCGGGGTGGGAAGTACCGTGGGCATGTACAGCGCACACACACGGTACACTACTGAACTGTTACAAGTTCGGAGTTGTCTACAGTTTGCTTTGTCCTTTCTAGGCCCACAAGTCTACAGTTTGGCAGGTGAGGCATTTGCCACAGAACAGGGATATCTTCATGACCGCTGGCGGAGCAGGAAATCTGCAGTTGTGGAAATAGTAAGTACTGTTAATTTTCTGCATCAAAGCTCAGCCATCAGCTTAGGCAGTGCTGCTACCATTCAAGGGGTTTCCATCCAAATGTTTCACGAATGTTGGCTAAGAGAATTTCTTAAAAAGTCAGCAAAAGAAAATGCGAATCTATGTGTTTCAGTCAACTACTATTTTGCGAATGTTCTGAAGAGGGTGCAACATTATTCCGTAATGAAAACCTGGGACCAGCCAGAGATCTGGGGGAGGGAACTGCCCATTTCTGGGCTTTCGGAAGCGGAAGCATGTGACTTACATCTTTGTCACATCATCTATTAGAAAACTCTTTCCATTTCGTATCTTCTCTTTATCAATACACCAAATCTCAGCCAAGCATGAAAACTCTTCATGATATTTAGTTTTTTTCTAATTTCAGGTGTTTCCATTCAGATGTAGAATAGAAGTTGTAGTGTTGATTAATAGTGCTTTGTCTGTTTGCTCCCAGTGAGTACCCAGCTCAGAGGAGCAAGAAGGACAGTGATGAGCTGGAGATGGGTGTGGCTGGGGCCGTCACCCTCCTGCAGAACGTGACCCTGTCCTCCCAGCCAATCGGCAGTCTGGACTGGAGCCCGGACAAGCAAGGCCTGTGTGTGTGCTCTGCCTTCGACCAGACCGTGCGCGTGCTCATCGTGACCAAACTCAGCCGGCTGTGAGTGGGGCCACAATCACACTGAGAAGGTGTATGTGTGTGTATGTGTGTGTATGTGTGTGTATGTGTGTATATGTGTATGTGTATGTGTGTATGTGTATGTGTGTGTGTGTGTGTGTGTGTGTGTGTGTGTGTGTGTGTGTGTGTGTGTGTGTGTGAACAATGCAGCACACACTGTAAAAAATGGCTGTCTTAACAAGCGTTTTCAATCTTATGACTTAACTTTCTTTTTTTTTTTCTCCAAAGTATAAAATATTAGCTTGTTTTAAGTTACTGTTTGCTTGACAAGTGAAATTTTCTCACAATTGCCTTTCTTACCTCATTGGCAGTTTTTGTTGTCTTCTTTAGTAAAAAATTAATAGAACTAAGATTTTAAGTCTAAATATAAGACAAGATACTCAAGACTTATTTGGACATCCAGTGCTTTGTTTAATAAACAAAAAAGATTGTCAGATTAAATATTATTTTTTAAAGTATTTTTTAAAGTAAAGTCCAATAAATGCTTCAAGGAAAACATGATCAGAGCAAACGAGCCGTTCGGAACCTCATGCGTCCATTTGGGCAAGAGCTGCTCTAGGTAAAAACACAAAATCAACTAGTTTTCATCAGTAACATGCAGCAGGTAATCCTACTTAAATATATCTGTAACAAATGGAATGCAAAACTGTATCCCTATAATCTTTTCTCTTGTATGTATGTGTCTATTCCTAAGTGCATGGGTTTTATTCATGATAAAAATAACCTTTCTAAATATATGCTTCTCGTGTAATTATGTACTATCCAGGATGCCATTCACTGTGTCAGAAGAAACCATTATGAAAAGTAGTGGTGCACCATATAGGTGCCTCATCACACAAACTTGGCATTTACAATAAACAAAAACATAATTATATCCAACATTTGAATTTGAAAAACTCCTGGAGGTCCTCGTCTTCCATCGATTTGTCATGGATACCAGCGTACACGGTCTTGAGGAGGTTTGTTTTACATTTTTCATCAAGCACTTCAATGTATTTTTCCAAACAACCTGCAGAAAAAAATTATTTAGACATGCTTTGTTTTTCATATCCAGTTGAATTGTTATCCACAGCATATTGTAGAAGCACATTGTGTATGGAACTACCATACATCTGAATATACTTTGTGCAGCGCAACTCTCAAAGTATTAAAGCAACAATGACCATACCTAGTCCCATGATCTTCCCATAAGCGATGAGATTAGGGCCCAGTTGTGGATGGTCATAAAGCTCTTGCTTCATGAGTATGTGCACGATCTCGCCCACAATGAAGGCGTCATTGAAGGTCTGCTGGTGGACGGGCTCGAGTGGGAAACGGCAGTAGACCTCCAGAGCAGCCAGAGGATCGGACACCACCAGGAGCTGAGCAAGCTCAATGTAGGCGTCATGAACCTGCATTATGGTGGTGTGGAATGGTCATTTTCTGATGAGGGTAGAATGTAAAAGTTCCTAGAGGCCCATCCACACCAAGAACTAGAACCATAACTATAATCATAACAATAAGGATATGAGCAATCCACACTGCTTAATGAAATCGTTCTGTAAATAGTCTCAGCTATGTCATCTGCCATTTTGTATGACACCCTGTAAATCTCAGATGGATTCTGATTGGCTTTCTGTTCTTGCTCATTCAAGGAGCTGGAAAAAATCTGAATCATTCATTACTGTTGTCTACATGTAGGGCGGCCCGTAGTGGTTAAAGTAAATGACTGGGACACGCAAGGTCAGTGGTTCCAATCCCGGTCTAGCCACAATAAGATCCGCACAGCCGTCGGGCCCTTGAGCAAGGCCCTTAACCCTGCATTGCTCCAGGGGAGGATTGTCTCCTGCTTGGTCTAATCAACTGTACGTCGCTCTGGATAAGAGCGTCTGCCAAATGCCAATAATGTAATGTAATGTAATGTCTATAGTTGTGGGGTGGACTCCGCCATCCACTCGAGTTACAACCAGTTTTGAAACAGCATATTTATAGTTATCGTTGTAGTTATTGTTCTTGGAGTAGATGGGCCTTAAGGTTACGTTTCAGAGGTACATACTTCAATTATCATGGATACATTTTGACAAAATATGTAAATTAGCTCATTTGCATACTTTATTGAAGGTGGCGGAAATAGCAAATTCGACCATTTTTTGTAGCAGTCTGTAAGTCCTGTAATATCTTCCAAAATCAGGTTTTGAGAAAATCAACTCCAAAGATGGAAATGGTAAATAATTACACTAATTTGGTGGTATTATCCTGAAAGTTGAATAGTTGAGGGATGATTTGCAGCAGTAAACTGAAAAAGGTCAATTTGACTGATTGATTTTTGCAATAGAACAGAACCTTAAGACTACAATGGTGACCTTTGGTGCCTTGGCGATGACCTCTTGGTAGAGTTCACAGGCCTGTTGTCTGGTGTCGGGAGAGCGGGAGTAGGCTCGAGCCAAGCCTAGGCGTGTGGTGTGGGACCAGCAGTTCAGAGAGGTGGGGAGGCCACAGCTGCTGTTGAGTACTGGCTCCATCACAGGTACAGCTAACAAACACACAGACTGTGGTGAAGAGACCCCAAATCACACACACACACATACTGTTGTGAAGAAAACTCAAATCGCACACACACACTGCGGTGAAGAAAACACAAATCCTTCTAAATCTATCATTTAAACTTCCAATGTTTTTCTTGAATGTCTGCTAATAATTATTAGTAGCTCCTGTGTTCTTTGCCTGGAGAGTTGCCAATGTAATACATCAGGATGTAGAGCAGTAGTTTGTCCTTCACAAAATGGCTTCAGCCACTGAGGTCTCCCATTCAAATTACTACCACAGCTACAAACCTGCAGCAGCTGCACTTTCTGGAGCTGGGCAGCAGTGTGTGCTGGTTTTCGTGGGGGAAGTTGTGCTGGTTTTCATGAGGGAAGTTGTGCTGTTTTTTGTGAGGGAAGTTGTGCTGTTGTTTGTGAGGGAAGTTGTGCTGTTGAGTTTGACTTGGGCCTTTGCCATCACTTCAGTCTTCACGACACATGGGAGGCCTGCTCGGCCCCTACTGCAGAAGAACAATGTTGAAATGTTGGTACAGGATACAAACTTTTAAATGGCATAATTGTAAATTCAGTTGTACAAACTTCAAAGAATACATGGAAGTGGGGAACTGGAGAGTTACTGAAGTTGTGTGCAAAGCTCCCACTGAAGATGGCTTTTTGATGAGTTTTTAGAATCCCTGAAATACTGCTTTCTCTTTATGATAGTGGGTTGGAGGTACAGTGCCCTCCAAGTATATGTAAACAGGACAGTGACATGAGCTATTGTTGCTATGTAAGGCAGTTGGATGTGAAATCAGAAGATGAATGAGACAACTAGCTTTTATTTCATGGTATTTATATGAGTATATGTTTTGCTATTTTACATAAATGTATAATGTTTAAAGTACTGTTATATACAGTGCAGTCCATAAGTATTTGGACAGTGGTACAATTTCAGTTCTTTTGGTGCTTTACTCCAGCATATTGGATTTGAAATTAAAATATTTAATTAAATTAAATATTGGATTAGCCATGTAGGAATTACATCATTTTTTATACATAGGCCCATCATTTTAGGGGACTAAATGTAATGAATGTAACAAGAACTAGGTAAAGGTACTTCCAAGCTGCAACCTGGTCATTTGCAGCTTAGTGGTTTGCATCTTGCAGTGTAGCCTCTGCAGTTGTTTGTGAAGTCTTCTGTGGTTAGTAGTCACTGACACATCCACAACTGCCCCCTGAAGAGCGTTTGCTTCACCATGGCGAGAATTCCTTGTCCGTCAGCTGTCGAGGTCTTCCTGGGCCAACCTGTCCTGATCACCAGTTCTCTCTTTCTTCTTAATGATGTTCCAAACAATTTGTTTTGGTAAGCATATTGTTTGGCCTATGGCTCTGACTGTTTTTGTCACATTTCTTAGCCTCATAATGGCTTCAACTCTGGTCCTCATGTTGACAAACACCAATAATAGGCGTTTGTCAACATTTCTATTTCCTGGTATTTTTATTTAGGTTTGTTAAACAACTTAGAACATATCACCTTTGATATCAGACTACCACATTTTTAGGTGAGCAAAAGTATTGGAACATGTGACTGACAGGTGTTTCTTGTTGCCCAGATGTGTCCTGTTAGATTGACTGGTTAACAATAAATAGTTCTGAATGTCTACTCTTGGTTTTAGCCTTGGGTTTTGCCTGTGAAGACTGCATTTGTGTTAGAAAAGATGAACCAATATGAAGACCAGAGAACTGCCTTTGGGAGAAAAGCAAGCCATTTTGAAGCTTAGAAAATAGGGGGAAATTGAACAGAGCCATTGCACAAGCTTTGAGGATACCTTCTATAACACATTGGAATGTCCTGAAACCGCTGGCATACTGAGCAACAGACATTGAACAGGTTGACCAAGGAAAACAACAGCAGTTGATGACAGAAACATTGTGAGAGCTGTGAAGAAAACCCCTAAAACATCAGTTAGTGACATCAGAAACAATCTCCACTGGGCAGGGGTGAAGGTATCTCAATCAACTGTTTGAAGAAGACTTTGAGAGCAGCAATATAGAGACTACTCCAAGAGGCAAACCACTCATCAGTAGTAATAATCGAAAGGCGAGATTACAATTTGAAAAGAAGTACAGAGATTAGCTTTATGGATGATGAGACCAAGATTAACCTCTACCAAAGTGATACAAAGGCCAAAGTGTAGAGAAAGAAGGAATCTACTCATGATCCAAAACATACAAGCTCATCTGTGAAGCAGGGTATTGGAAGTGTCATGGCTGCTTCTGGAGTGGGCTCACTAATTTTCATTGATGATGTAACTCATGATGGTAGCAGCAGGATGAATTCAGAAGTCTACAACTTTGGGAGGATCTTCATCATGACCCAAAACACACTGGCAACATAACAAAGGACTTCATTAGGGAGAAAAGGTGGAAGGTTTTAGGCCAAGTCAATCACCAGACTGAGCATGCATTTCTCTTCTTGAATAGGAGATTGAAGGGAAAACCCCCCTAAAACAAATAACTGAAAGAGGCTGCAGTAAAAGCCTGGAATAGCATCACAAAAGAAGAATGCAATGGTTCGGTGATGGTCAATGAGTTGCGGCTTGATGCAGTTATTGCAAGCAAGGGATATGCTACCAAATATTAAGTGTTATTTACTTTCATTTACTTAAATACTCTCTGTTCCAATACTTTTACTCACCTAAAAATTTGGTGGTCTGACACCAAAGGTGCTATGTTCTAAGTAGTTTAACACATCTAGGTGTTGTTAGTAAATCTAAGTTTTACCAGGAACCAGTAAGATGACCATTGTCACAGGAAGAAGTAGATCCGATGTTCGTCATTAGAAAAAAAGGAAAGTTTATTACAATCAGGAAAATGTTCCAAAGAGCAATGGTGTTTGGGATGTTTTAAAGGATTACATTTGCATATATTCAAATATGTCTACAAATCCAAGTGTAACCTCTGATTGGTGGTAAGGAATTGCGCCTATCCCAAGCACCTCGGATTGGGCCATTCAAGTACTTAATGGTTGTGAGGCCTTGCCCCGCTCCCCCCTGGAGTCCAGGGGGTCCTGGAGGGGGAACCTTGAAACTGATAGCGGTCATTATCATATGTGAAGTGGTCCAATACACAAATTTGTCTGTCTCCCAACAGTGTAAATACCAGGAAATAAAAGCTGAAATTCTGAACTTTTGTCTCGCATTCATCTTTTTATATCAACCCCAAATATATTCAGTGTACATTCCTGTTCCAATACTTCTGCAGGGGACTGTAGCTGTAAATACCAAATTAAAGGTGATAGTCATATCCGTTGTTTCATTTCATGTCCAATGTGCTGGAGTACAGAGCCAAAAGAACAGAAATTGCACCACTGTCCAAATGCTTGCACTGTACATGTGTTTTTGTGCAGGGGTGTGTGTGTGTAATACCTTGCTCCTTGTGGGATGAGTTTGGCTGCTGGTGAATGCTTGCACCCTCGGCCAGGGGCAGACATCGTAGTTGTAACCCCCACTCTGGCAGCGCCCATCCGGCCACGGGCACCTGCTCTCCCCACGGGGCCCACCTCCCTCACTGGAGCACCTGCTCTCCCCATGGGGCCCACCTCCCTCAATGGAGCACCTGCTCTCCCCACGGGGCCCACCTCCCTCACTGGAGCACCTGCTCTCCCCATGGGGCCCACCTCCCTCAATGGAGCACCTGCTCTCCCCACGGGGCCCACCTCCCTCACTGGAGCACCTCCTCTCCCCACGGGGCCCACCTCCCTCACTGGAGCACCTGCTCTCCCCACGGAGCCCACCTTCTCAGCCTCCCTTTCAGTCTTCCTCTCTCTCAACTGCCAGTCGTGCCACCATTGCTGAACTGAGTGTGGGAAAAAAAAACAGCATTTGCATTTTGAGTGTATCAAGTAGCTTCCCTGTTTTATTATTGCCAGCTTTATCAGTACCACAAATATATTATAGTTATACAGTTGTGCTCATTTTGGGATTTTTTTTTGGCCATTTCTCAGAGAATATGAGTGATAATACAAAAACTTTTCTTTCACTCATGGTTAGTGGTTGGGGGAAGCCATTTATTATCAAACAATTGTGTTTGCTGTTTTTAAATCATAATGACAACAGAAACTATCCAAATGACCCTGATCAAAAGTTTACATACCCTAGTTCTTAATACCGTGTATTGCCCCCTTTAACATCAATGACAGCTTCAAGTCTTTTGTGGTAGTTGTGGATGAGGCACTTTATTTTCTCAGATGGTAAAGCTGCCCATTCTTCTTGCCAGAAAGCCTCCAGTTCCTGTAAATTCTTAGGCTGTCTTGCATTAACTGCATGTTTGAGATCTCCCCAAAGTGGATCAATGATATTGAGGTCAGGAGACTGAGATGGCCACTCCAGAACCTTCACTTTTTTCTGCTGTAGCCAATGACAGGTCGACTTGGCCTTGTGTTTTGGATCATTGTCATGTTGGAACGTCCAAGTACGACCCATGCGCAGCTTCCGGGCTGATGAGTGCAAATTTTCCTCCAGTATTTTCTGATAACATGCTGCATTCATCTTGCCATCAATTTTGACCAAGTTCCCTGTGCCTTTGTAGCTCACACATCCCCAAAACATCAGCGATCCACCTCCGTGTTTCACAGTAGGAATGGTGTACCTTTCATCATAGGCCTTGTTGACTCCTCTCCAAATGTAGCGTTTATGGTTGTGGCCAAAAAGTTCAATTTTGGTCTCATCACTGTTCCAGAAGTTTTGAGGCTGTCTCTGTGCTGTTTGGCATATTGTAAGCGGGCTGCTTTGTGGCATTGGCGTAGTAATGGCTTTCTTCTGGCGACTCGACCATGCAGCCCATTTTTCTTCAAGTGCCTCCTTATTGTGCATCTTGAAACAGTCGCACCACTTTTTTTCAGAGTCCTGTATGTCAGCTGAAGTTATTTGTGGGTTTTTCTTTGCATCCCAAACAATTTTCCTGCCAGTTGTGGCTGAAATTGTGTTGGTCTACCTGACCGTGGCTTGGATTCAACAGAATCCCTCATTTTCCACTTCTTAATTACAGTTTGAACACTGCTGATTGGCATTCTCAATTCCTTGGATATCTTTTCATATCCTTTTCCTGTTTTATACAGTTCAACTACCTTCTCCCGCAGATCCTTTGATAATTATTTTGCTTTCCCCATGGCTCGGAATCCAGCAACGTCAGTACAGCACTGGATAAAACATGCAGGGGTCTGTCAGGAGCCCAGAAACTCACTGACTTTTTATACACACACATTGATTACAAGCAAACAGATCACAGGTGAGGTTGGTTACCTTTAATAGCAATTTAAACCTGTGTGTGTCAACTTGTGTGTATGTTATCAGGCCAAAACCTCCAGGGTATGTAAACTTTTGATCAGGGTCATTTGGATAGTTTCTGTTGTCATTATGATTTAAAAAGAGCAAACACAATTGTTTGATAATAAATGGCTTCACCCAACCACTTTCATGAGTGAAAGAAAAGTTTTTGTATTATCATTCATATTCTCTGAAAAATGGCCAAAAAATCACAAAATCTACCAGGGTATAGAAACTTATGAGCACAACTGTATATACTGTCTGTAACCTGTCCAAGCCATTTGTTATAAAGAGCTTTTTAGCACATTTCTGTTATATCCATCTACCATTACACCTTGCTGTCCAGCAGAGGATGGGCTCCCCCCTCTATAGCCTGGTTCTGCCTGAGATTTCTTCCCATTGGGGAGTTTTTTTCTCACCACTGTATGAGGGTTTTTCTGCCCACCTCACTTGCTATTTTGGGTGTTCAAGCCTAACTCCCATAAAATCCCAAGAGTGCCGTATGGCACCCAACCTTATACCTCTTCAACCAATCAAAATTACTGCTATACTATTGTTTTGAGCCACTATTAAAATCCTATTAAATTTACTCAACTTTCTACAGTGGGATTTTGGTGGAGCTACTTCATACTGGGCTTGGACAGAAAGGGTTAAAGAGTGTCAGCTTTAGGGTTAAAGAGCGTCAGCTTTAGGGTTAACGAGTGTCAGCTTTAGGCAGATGGGTCTGAAAGAGCTGGTTAAGCTCTTGGGGGCATGTATTACTCACCGGTGAGCTGCTGGGGGGCGTGTCCATGCGGGGGCCTGCCCTCCTGTGCCAGGCTGGCCTGGAAGCTGAGTCGGGCGTCCAACAGGCTGGAGCCACCTTGCTCCGAGTCGGGGCTGAGATCGTGCTGAGCCAGCTGGGCCATGCCAAGCAGGTACAGGGCTGGACTGCTACAGGGTGTAGCCACCACCCCAATCTGACACACCTGGATGGGCACAGTTACTGTCACCACCCAAATCTGACACACCTGGATGGGCACAGGACACTGTGGTCACCACCCCAACCTGACAAACCTTTAGCTGTCACTACCGTCTGTGGAAGGTTCTCTATGTGACTGTGCAGCAGGGAGATGACTGACCTTCTCTTGCAGGTGGAGCAGCTCCCTGCAGGGGGCTATGGTGGTGAGGTGAAGGAGGGCTCTCAGGGCCTGGCACCTCCGGGTCATCCAGAGCTGCGTGTCTGCAGGAGGCCGCTGTGTGAGGGCCTGCAGCAGGGCAAAGTGGGAGTGCAACAGCACCCACTCCAGCTCCTGAACCACCTGGCCCCGACACACACACCTGCACACTCCCCTCAGCGCCAGCACAGCCACACTGCCCACACAGGCACGCCCCACAAGAAGGGCCATCAATTAAGCCATGCTTCAGGTTCAAGATCTTTCTGATTTCAATTTATATTTGTTTAAATACAGCATATCGATTAGGAAACCTTTTTCACACCCTATTTTATGTTGGAGGAAAGCAGAGAAAATCCTCTTCAGCATTTATGAGCCCTAAACCATGCAGTTAGCCAGAGGGGAATTGTGCTCTTTAGCACATATTACATTACATTACATTATTGGCATTTGGTAGACCATTTACCTTTTACCACTACACTACAGGGTCATGTACCTTAACCACTACGCTCCAGGCCGCCCTAAACCATGCAGTTAGCCAGAGGGGAATTGTGCTCTTTAGCACGTATTAACCCTAAACCATGCAGTTAGCCAGAGGGGAGTTTTAGAGGCTGTAATTTACAGGAACACAGTGGCTGTCTCTGCTGTGCAGGTATGTGGAGACTCACGTGTGGTAGACCTGGTCAGCGGTCATGAGTCCCTGAGTCAGCTTGGTCCTCTGCAGCAGCTCCCCCAGAACCAGGCAACCTCGCAGGAACAGAGCGTTTACACCACACAGAGCTTCAGTCACATCCCATTCCTCTGCTCTGAGTGAGGGGAACATAACCAGCCATGAGAGGATGGATGCACTCACTCTTGACTCTGCTCTGAGTGAGGGGAACATAACCAGCCGTGAGAGCACAGAGGCACTCACACACTGACTCTGCTCTGAGTGAGGGGAACATAACCAGCTGTGAGAGCACAGAGGCACTCACACACTGACTCTGCTCTGAGTGAGGGGAACATAACCAGCTGTGAGAGCACAGAGGCACTCACACACTGATGCACGCAATGGTACGCACACGCACACTGGCACATATTTAATACTTTTATTCATGTCCACATACCAAAGTGACAATTGCACACACACTGGCACACACACACACACACTCACATATTGGCTCACACACAGGCACACATACAGACTGGCACGCACTCACACACTGCTACAAACACAAACACACTGGCACACACATACACACACACACTGGCACACAAACACATGCACTGTCACACACACTTGCACACACAAAGGTGCACACACACACACACACACACTGGCACACACAATGCACTGTCAGACACACACACACACACACACACACATTGGAACACACTGGTGCAAACACCCCCACACACAGTCCACACATATACCTGCTGCAGCACATGGCCAGTGTGTGCTCGAGACCCTGATGGAGAAACAGCACAGCCTTCTGCTCCTCTATGGCTGGGAGTCCCTCCTGCTTGTGCAGCGCCAAGCTGTAGTAGAACCTGCAGGGCACAACACTCACTGTGTGGCACCAACATGCTATAGAACCTGCACAACACTCACTGTGTGGTACCAACATGCTATAGAACCTGCAGGGCACAACACTCACTGTGTGGTACCAACATGCTATAGAACCTGCACAACACTCACTGTGGCACCAACATGCTATAGAACCTGCAGGGCACAGCACTCACTGTGTGGCACCAACATGCGATAGAACCTGCACAACACTCACTGTGTGGCACCAACATGCTATAGAACCTGCACAACACTCACTGTGTGGTACCAACATGCTATAGAACCTGCACAACACTCACTGTGTGGCACCAACATGCTATAGAATCTGCACAACACTCACTGTGGCACCAACATGCTATAGAATCTGCACAACACTCACTGTGTGGCACCAACATGCTATAGAACCTGCACAACACTCACTGTGTGGTACCAACATGCTATAGAACCTGCAGGGCACAACACACTGTGTGGTACCAACATGCTATAGAACCTGCACAACACTCATTGTGTGACACCAACATGCTATAGAACCTGCACAACACTCACTGTGTGGCACCAACATGCTATAGAACCTGCACAACACTCACTGTGTGGCACCAACATGCTATAGAATCTGCACAACACTCACTGTGTGGCACCAACATGCTATAGAACCTGCACAACACTCACTGTGTGGCACCAACATGCTATAGAATCTGCACAACACTCACTGTGTGGTACCAACATGCTATAGAACCTGCACAACACTCACTGTGTGGCACCAACATGCTATAGAATCTGCACAACACTCACTGTGTGGCACCAACATGCTATAGAACCTGCACAACACTCACTGTGTGGCACCAACATGCTATAGAATCTGCACAACACTCACTGTGTGGTACCAACATGCTATAGAACCTGCACAACACTCATTGTGTGACACCAACATGCTATAGAACCTGCACAACACTCACTGTGTGGCACCAACATGCTATAGAACCTGCACAACACTCACTGTGTGGCACCAACATGCTATAGAATCTGCACAACACTCACTGTGTGGCACCAACATGCTATAGAACCTGCACAACACTCACTGTGTGGCACCAACATGCTATAGAATCTGCACAACACTCACTGTGTGGCACCAACATGCTATAGAACCTGCAGGGCACAACACACTGTGTGGTACCAACATGCTATAGAACCTGCACAACACTCATTGTGTGACACCAACATGCTATAGAACCTGCACAACACTCACTGTGTGGCACCAACATGCTATAGAACCTGCACAACACTCACTGTGTGGCACCAACATGCTATAGAATCTGCACAACACTCACTGTGTGCACCAACATGCTATAGAACCTGCACAACACTCACTGTGTGGCACCAACATGCTATAGAATCTGCACAACACTCACTGTGTGGCACCAACATGCTATAGAACCTGCAGGGCACAACACTCACTGTGTGGTACCAACATGCTTTAGAACCTGCAGGGCACAACACTCACTGTGTGGCACCAACATGCTATAGAATCTGCACAACACTCACTGTGTGGCACCAACATGCTATAGAACCTGCAGGGCACAACACTCACTGTGTGGTACCAACATGCTTTAGAACCTGCAGGGCACAACACTCACTGTGTGGCACCAACATGCTATAGAACCTGCACAACACTCACTGTGTGGCACCAACATGCTATAGAACCTGTAGGGCACAGCACTCACTGCAGTACCAACCATAATTGCAATATTCAACCGGCATATTCAAGTAATTTAGTCATTGTAAATAAAATAAATATATAATATATATTGTATATATATATTACAATGACTAAATTACTTTAATATGCCGGTTGAATATTGCAATTATTCATATCCTATACAAATCATACGCAACCTGATTAATTAATGCTTTAGTGGAGTTGAATATAAATTCCATAAAACATGTATGGGGCATGGCATAGCCTACTACGCCTATGAAACAACAAACTATAACGGTTCCAAGTTCCAAGTTACACCTGCAAACATCATGGTAGGGTTTTGTTTTTTGCCCCGTGTTTAATGCCAGATGTTGATGTGAGCTGTTTTTCGTTCATTCTCAAATGACGTGAACGTAGCATTCGGCTTCGTTGCTATAGCTTTACATTACATTTACAGATTTATTAGAACATTTGAAGCATGGCCACATAATCAATTGGTTTGAGGCTTGTGACACCTCCTCCTGGCTCTCTGCAGGAACAGGGGAAACGTAGCTATAGGCTGTCGCTGTCAACCACCGGTAAGATTCCAGATAACGACATCTCCAATGATGTGCCAATGCGTTCCTTCAGCCCAAACTTTATGGCGACTTCGCTAGCTCAGTAACACAAATACAAATACATCTCATAAAAATACAGTTGCTAGCAAAGTAATAATATGTACACATAATCTATGGTTGGCGGAACTGAAACTGCTGCCTTGCAGACATCACTGTGGGAAGGAAAGTGCCAAATGTGAAACCGTTTTCTTTTTGACAGCTCGGCTATATTGCCAGGCTTTAGTGTTCCACAGCTCTGACAATTCACTGATTACACTAAGGAAATAAAATACACTGATCAGCCAACCACGTGATTAAAAATGCTTTAAACTGTATACACTTGTCTATGAGTACTTAATTTCATTATATGATATGCGTACTTATATAAGCAGATTATCATAAGTGAATTGCATTCAAAAGTTCAATTTTTAAATGAAAATAGAAGTCTTGTAAGCTCATTGGATAATAATCATTTTGTTATTTAAATATCTTGGTACGTATTGGTATTTGCAATGATGTCGATCTTAACAGACGCTCCAAGACCTTTAGAATTTTTAATATTTAAAAGATCACCCGCCGTATTAAAAAATGCATGGCATCTAATCCTACATCAGTTTCACCCTTCACTCCGTCGGAATTACATGGTACTGCATGTGGTGAAATTTATGTCGGAATAGATCCCATGCATTTTTACAAGGGGGTGGGATGGCAGTAGGGGGAGGGCAGTGGGGTGGGAGGGCAGTAGTGGGAGGGCAGTGGGGTCAGAGGGCAGTAGTGGGAGGGCAGTGGGGGGGAGGGCAGTGGGGGGGGAGGGCAGTAGTGGGAGGGCAGTGGGGGGAGGGCAGTAGGGGAAGGGCAGTAGTGGGAGGGCAGTGGGGGGGGAGGGCAGTAGTGGGAGGGCAGTGGGGTGGGAGGACAGTGGGGGGGAGGGCAGTAGTGGGAGGGCAGTGGGGGGGGAGGGCAGTAGTGGGAGGGCAGTGGGGTGGGAGGACAGTGGGGGGGGAGGGCAGTTTGGGGGGAGGGCAGTGGGGGGAGGGCAGTCGGGGGAGGGCAGTAGTGGGAGGGCAGTGGGGGGAGGGCAGTGGGGTGGGAGGGCTGCAGTGCTTTACCGAAGTGCAGGGTGGGACGGCTGTAGTGCTAGCGCCCCCTGCAGGTGGGGCAGCGCCTCCTTGTGCCTCCCCTGCTCCAGGAGCAGCCGCCCCACACGCAGCCCATACTCGCAGGTGTCTGGGCTCAGGCTCCAGGCATCCAGGTACTTCAGCAGGGCGCGATGCAGCCAGGCCTCCTCGTCCAACTGACAAACCCGCCCATTCTGAGTCAGAGATGCACCAATTAAACTCCTCTCCTCAATAACACATTCTCATTATTAGTGCTTTCAATCAGCACTAATTTGTAGATACATCCATGATTGCTGGTAATTTGTCACAACAGGTAGCCAGAAGAATATAATTCGGTCAAATGATTTCAGTTGTACCTTATACCATGCATAGATGCATTTATTGACTCTTTTGGTCTGCCTTTGTGTCACATTAGACAAAGGCAAAAACTTGGAAATGCTCAAAGAAAATTAGTTCCAATCTGAAAGTGAAAACTTACAAAGAGAAGGAATTTGTTTTACAGTGTTTACATGCAACTTAAATATGCATTCCATGTTGCCTTAAAACTAAGGAAGCTGTGAGCTTCACCTTTAAAATATTCAAATGTGTACAACGTACAACCAAACTGTTGAATGAATTCAATCACAGTCAGGGTACTGTGCTACATGCCCTTTTTCTGTACTGAAACTACAATAATTCCTTTTCCACACCGAAGCACGGAGCTTTCATTCTCACACCTTTATCAGAAGAACATGGACTCCTTTGTGCTGACGAAGTTCCAATGAAATTTAATCGGTTTTTAAGAGAAACTGGTTCTGCTTCTTCCTTGAAGCAAAGATGGTTGTTCTATTATTCCAAAGACAAGCCAAACAAGGTTCCCTGTCATGTGAGGTTGCATATGCTAACATGATCCAAGGTACTTCATCTTAATAAGAGAGTCAAATGTAATTTCTTTATCTTGGATTATTTGGTCTGTGAATAGAATAGCGGACATGTGGCCAATATTGCAAAGGAGGCTTTCTCATTAAAAATAAAAAGCACTTCATGAAGACATATCTTGGGAGTGGGAGGGCATTAGGGGGAGGGCAGTAGTGGGAGGGGCGACATGGCTCAGGCAGTAAGAGCAGTCGTCTGGCAGTCGGAGGGTTGCCGGTTAAATCTGTGTCGAAGTGTCCCTGAGCAAGACACCTAACCCCCAAATGCTCCTGACGAGCTGGTCGGTGCCTTGCATGGCAGCCAATCGCCGTTGGTGTGTGAGTGTGTGTATGAATGGGTGAATGAGAAGCATCAATTGTACAGCACTTTGGATAAAGGCGCTATATAAATGCCAACCATTTACCCATAAAAGCCATTTACCATTTACCATCTTGGAACTGCAAGGAAATCTGGAATGCATCAAGATAAAACACTAGACAGTGATGGGCTCATTGTAAACTGCTATGAAACGAAAAGCTAAAATGGGTTGTCTGACCTTTCTTTGACTTTTCAAAATGCTGTCGATGTCAAATATGGGTTCCTTTAAAGACCAGCCAACATCTGGAGATGTTGGGGCGACATTAGCTCAGGAGTTATGAGCAGTCAGAAGGTTGCCTATTCGCACCCTGGGTGTGTCAAAGCGTCCCTGAGCAAGACACCTAACCCCTAATTCCTCCAGACCAGCTGATTGGTACCTTGCATGACAGCCTTGGTGTATGCGTGTGTGTGTGTGTGTGTGTGTGTGTGTGTGTGTGAATGGGTGAATGAAAGGCATTACCTTCCCAGCTCTCTTGGACAACCAGATGAAGAGGGTCTGGATGTAGTCTGCCTTTCCCGACTGACCCTGCTCCTTGAGCTGGTGGAGCTCGGCGTCCAGAGCCTTAAGCTGCATCTCTAGTGTGGGGCAGTCGGAGAAGCCGTGCAGCCTGCAGATAGCCAGGATCTCCTCCTCCCTCCCCGCTGCCTTGGCCAGGCCCAGCTCCTGGGGGCCCTCCTCGTCCTAAGAGCAGAAGAGTCTGAGTCAACTCAACCAGGAGCAACAGAATTGAGCACTAACTCAACAACGAGCAACAGACTCCACCACTAACTCA
Organism: Conger conger; assembly: GCF_963514075.1. NCBI lineage: Eukaryota > Metazoa > Chordata > Actinopteri > Anguilliformes > Congridae > Conger > Conger conger. The sequence goes on from NC_083777.1 coordinate 562,688, forward strand.
ACCAGGAGCAACAGACTCCAGTACTAATTCAACCAGGAGCAACAGACTCCAGCACTAAGTCAACCAGGAGCAACAAACTCCACCACTAACTCAATCAGGAGCAACAGACTCAACCAGGAGCAACAGACTCCAGCACTAACTCAACCAGGAGCTACAGACTCAACCAAGAGCAACGGACTCCACCACTAACTCAACAACGAGCAACAGACTCCACCACTAACTCAATCAGGAGCAACAGACTCAACCAGGAGCAACAGACTCCAGCACTAACTCAACCAGGAGCTACAGACTCAACCAAGAGCAACAGACTCCACCACTAACTCAACAACGAGCAACAGACTCCAGCACTAACTCAACAACGAGCAACAGACTCCACCACTAACTCAATCAGGAGCAACAGACTCAACCAGGAGCAACAGACTCCACCACTAACTCAACAACGAGCAACAGACTCCAGCACTAACTCAATCAGGAGCAACAGACTCAACCAGGAGCAACAGACTCCAGCACTAACTCAACCAGGAGCTACAGACTCAACCAAGAGCAACAGACTCCACCACTAACTCAACAACGAGCAACAGACTCCAGCACTAACTCAACAACGAGCAACAGACTCCACCACTAACTCAATCAGAGCAACAGACTCAACCAGGAGCAACAGACTCCAGCACTAACTCAACCAGGAGCTACAGACTCAACCAAGAGCAACAGACTCCACCACTAACTCAACAACGAGCAACAGACTCCAGCACTAACTCAACAATGAGCAACAGACTCCACCACTAACTCAACAACGAGCAACAGACTCCACCACTAACTCAACCAGGAGCTACAGACTCCACCACTAACTCAACCAGGAGCAACAGACTCCAGCACTAACTCAACAACGAGCAACAGACTCCAGCAATTTCTGCTCTAAGCGACATTAGAATGTGATGTGCTCAGGTTTGCTCTGTATGCATAGTTAAGCATGTACATAATGTTGATGAACAGAACCTGTGTCATCCTGTCAGAACTAGATAGGACCTCACAGATGAGATGGACATGTGTGTCAAGGCCTTCGATGGTAAAGCAGGCCATTTGACCAGTGTGTAGAAGGTTTCTGTACTACAAACTTATTTTTGTTTCAGGGATCTTCCCACTGGACCGGCATGACATTCAATAAACATTTACTTTTCTCTAGTAAAGTGTTTGTTGACTTTGGGTGAGTTCCTGCATTGTCCTGACTTTGATTCCACTGAGTGAATCTGGGTTCTAACAAAACTAACCAACTGGATTTAACAGAATTTATGCATTGACTGTACACCTCCACTTGTTAGTAGTCGCCAGTCTGTAAGTGAACATTAAAGATCCCATGACACTCTTTGCAAAGAGTAGGGGGTTCCCCAGTGTCCTGGCTAAATTCCATGCCTGGCTCTTTCAACCTGCCACCTAATCATCCCGATTTAATTGGCAAAAAAAAGGTACCTCCCTCTCCACCTGAGCTGATGTGCGCTGAGCATTGTGGCGCAACATGGCTGCTGTTGCATCACCCAGGTGGGTGCTGTTGAAGTTCCCCATCATCACTGTAAAGTGCTTTGATTGTGAGAAAAGCGCTATATAACTATCTATCTGCGACAGGCGAAAGTGAAAGTGACAGTGGTGAGGCCCTCAGGTACAGAGCGAAGGCCTTGTTGTACACTACCCTTTTCTTCAGGCCATACATCTCTGCTGCATAGTGCTGTTCCTCCAGCACCTGTCCCAGCAGGCAGTGCAGCTGCGGGTCTCTGGGCTTCAGCTTGATGGCTGAAGCATAATAGACGGTAGCCTGATCCAGACAGTCCAGGGGTGAGCGCCCCTGTTCGTACTGCAGGGAGTCCCCTGTTCAGTGAAAGGACAATGTGCATTGCCCATATAATACCAGCCAGAATCTGCCTGGGCACTTCTCACAACAGTGCAAATGACAACTTTCCTGTTTCTGAGCTTTCCATATCATCCTTTCATTTTGTGCTCCATACTGATTCAAGTAAAAAATAGCATGTGACATGACGTTATGTTTTTGCATAATTATCGGATGACATTGCTAAATATAAACCTCTGAGCCCACATAATCTGCCCCTCTGAGACCGGGCCAAAAGCCTTTGGATTTAGATTCTTGGATTGTGTTTTGTACCATTGCCTGTTTGGAGTGCCTTCCTGAGTTTGGACGTTTGCCAGTTTATATTACGACAAACTTTGTTACCCTTATTGTTCCTGTTTGTAGTTGACTACTGCCTGTTTGTTCAACAAGCCGTCTAATAAAGACATTGGTTTTGTGACTGGTTCATCGGTCCTCGTATCTCATAGAACAATCTGGCCAGCAATGGAACCAGCAACCCAGATGACCTCCCAGGAAGCTCTCTGGTTCCAGGGTCTGAAGTCTAAAAAATAAGTCTAGCAAATACCGAATAAAGTGGTGTATAGTGTATCATTTTGGTTGGCCCAGACAGTTTTTGTATGTGATGAAGGATCTTTCATAGATGTACAGAAACTGGCCTAGATTGACTGAGAGTTTGCATAAACAAGGTGGGGGCCCAGGATAGTCTAAGATGTTGTGAGATCAATTTTATGCAGCCATTTGCTAACTGTGTAAGGCTTCTATCATTCAGCATCCACCCCTTCCAAAGGTTGATGATAGATTCAAAAGCTATATGCAGCCCAATGTCTTTGGATGATTGGCTCAAGTACCAAAAAATAATATTATATAAATAAATAATAATGTGTATGGAAGATGTTCAAAAAGAAGCATTTTTCTCTGGACTGGTCTAGTGGGTTCATTGTAAATGTGCTGTGGCCTGTTATGTGTGGCTTTAGTTTAGTTGCACATGCCTGGTTTGGGCAGTGTCTCTCTGTACTGCTGGAGCTGCTCCTTGGCAAGACTGCACAGCTGGTGGCCATTAGCCTCTCCGACAGCCTTCCACAGCTGCTTCTCCCAACTCCGTGTCTGTGAATGAAATGGAAATTAGCACAGGAAGAATTCAAGACCAGGCTAGCTACTGTGCTTTTTAGTTTTTTGGGTAAACTAAGCAGTTTAGTGGGAGCGAAATGGTTGGTCGTCATTATATTGTGTCAGAAATAGCTATGCATGCCATGCACAATTACTCGACATAATATAAGGAGATTCAGAAAAGAAAGTGAACATGGATGGAAGTAAATGCTGAAAAAAGCATGCCTTTGAGCCAGTAGTTCTTACTCCAGGTCCTGGAGAGCTGCATGGTCTGCTGGCTTTCAGTGTTACTTTGCATTGGAGTAGGTAGCACAGCAATTTCAGGTGAGTTGTTAATTCAGGTGAGTTGCTTTCTTGGGTCTGAGTCACATGCTGATCTTCAGGAAAAAACAAAAACCAGCAGACTGTGGCTCTCCAGGAAGAGGATTGAGCATCCATATAAAACATATCCATATAAAACAGATCCATGTAACACAGATCCATATAAAACAGATCCATATAACACAGATCCATGTAAAACAGATCCATATAAAACAGATCCATACAACACAGAGCCATATAAAACAGATCCATACAACACAGATCCATCCATCCATCCATCATCTTAACCCGCTTATCCTGAACAGGGTCGCAGGGGGGCTGGAGCCTATCCCAGCATACATTGGGCAAAAGGCAGGAATACACCCAGGACAGGTCGCCAGTCCATCGCAGGGCACACACACCCATACCCATGGGCAATTTAGACTCTCCAATCGGCCTAACCTGCATGTCTTTGGACTGTGGGAGGAAACCGGAGTACCCGGAGGAGGAGAACATGCAAACTCCGTACAGAGAGGCCCCGGCTGACCGGGATTCGGACCCAGGACCTCCTTGCTGGGAGGCGGTAGTGCTACCCAATGCACCATCCGTGCCACCCTAACATAGAGCCATATAATAATAAATAATAATCCAAATCTTAATCGTGGTCACAGGCGAAGGGTCGATTACTAACGGGCTAAGCAGACAGAAACAGTATCCGAAAACAAAAGTCGAGGTACAAAAACAGGTCGATAAGCTATGGTTCAAGAACAAACAGACGGGATAAACAAAACGTGGAAGTCGGGGGCGAAACAGGTTGTAACAAAGATCAATCAGAAATAAATGCTGGAGAGTATGGTCTGGACCCAACTGAACAAACAGAGGGGTTTATATAAGACAGATAACAAGAGGGAATGGCAATCAGTTGTGGGAAACAATCAGGAAGTGTAAATGCCGGTGAAACAAATAACAGTGAATGAATGGGGAGACAGACAGACTACGGAAAGCATAGAGAAAATCAATACATGGAAACGCAAACAACTTAGACAAAACCAAGAACATGAAAAACGCAAAACCTGACATATAAAACAGATCCATATAAAACAGATTTCAGATTTTTTAGCCCAGTGCTAAGACAAATAGGTCATTTTGGACTTCTAAGGGTCAAGTGAGGAATTGCAGCAACAAACACCCTCAAACCACAAGACTGTTTATCCCTCCCCCTCTGTGCCTCTGTGAACGTGTTGATGTTTACTACAGGAATGCTACTGTGATTACCTCCAGGGAGTGTTTTGTCCGAATTTCAAAACAACTTGAGGAGGCAAAGTGTCTCTTGTACCACTCTGTTTCAGTGACGTCCTACGACAACAAAAGAGGTAATGTCATGTAAAATGAACCCAATTAAAAATTTGATTTACATAAATGCCTATTTTTGGAAACTACAGCATTGTTCAGACAGGCAGGTAAAATTTGATCTTTCTGCATATCCGAGTAGAATCTGATCACGCTCAACAGCAAAAAACACAATGAATATGTTTTTCAAATCAGATTTAAACCACATATGTATGTGGTTTCAAATGTGATTCAAATCGCACTTCTGGAGATGCGTCTCAGTCTGACTGCATAGATCGGATTTGATGTGTCATGCTTTGTCACTTGAAACGCGACAAGCATTTGTACATGCGGTGCATGTGGCAGTGCGTTTCAACTGTTTTTTAGGCTACTTCCCAGAAAAATGGAAGAAGTGGAGAAAGAGAAAGGACAAACATCAAAACAGCTTGTCTGTTCTCAATATGGGAAGATTCCTCAGTAAAGGCCAGTACCACAGTCAACCAATCAATATAGTGCCTGAACACACAAATCCCATCTGATCACTTGTAAATAACACTGCAGACAGTCATAAAGATCGTAAAGATCGGATTTGAAAAAGAAATGGGATTTGCCTGCAGTGTCTAAGCATAGTCTGTGAAACACGCTCTCAGGTAAATGATGAAACTGAGACCCAAATCACCAGCTGATTTTGCTCAGTGACAAGCTTCAAATATTTCATGTTTACCTTCGGGTCCAGCTTTATAGGAGGTTTATGTGGACAGTCCTTTGCATGTGAGCCAACCTCTGATAACTTCACCACACTCTCGCACCCTGTATAAAGATATAAAAAACCCATGTTGTGTTGTGCAGTATAAGAAAGTACGGTCTCATTTCCAATGGGACTCATCAATTATGAAACATCAACATACATACATTACATTCACTTTAAAACTGCTCTCTTTCAGTGTACCAATCAAACAATATGGCACCATTATGGCACTGAAAAGAGATAGTACTGAAATAATGGCTAGACTCTGATTTGTATGTGTGGTAAGTACACTGCCATGGTTGCCATACCACGGTAAGTAAAGAAACACTTGACTGGAGCAGCAGACATTTTCTGGTCCAGGTCCAGTTCTGGCACCTTCCACTTCTCCCCAAGGGGACACTCATCTAAGGGATCCACCTTTGACCTCCTGGTGAGCACCTCGATGCATGGTGCTGAGTAGATGTGCTTGGGGTCGCTACAGAAATGAGAATTACCAAATGAGAGTGCTCAATGCCTGGAGGCAGAAACACCTGGGCTTCTCATGACAGGCTTGATAATGTGCTAGATACGATTTAGCTTTTGGGTAAAATCTATGAAAAAATGGATTTGCATATATAGGGCCTTTATCCTGGCCTGTTCGTTATTATGTTTCCCACTGATTGTCACAAACACAACATAGTGGCATGGACAGAAGGGGGGAATGGCATGAGATCACGCACCTTGTGCTAACAGAAATGGGTCTGTAAAGGGCTGTAAGTGAAAAAGGACACTCATACTCCATTTGATCTCTCACATCCTTGAAAGTAACAGCCATGAGAATCTGCTCTCGCGTAATAAGTAGTGTATATACCTGAAATAAATAATGATTTTTAAAATTACACTTAAATCATACATCTTTCCTACATAAAAATATTTTCCAGACATTCTTGCTATGTGAATTGCACCATGAATATAAATAACACTTATATACATATAAAAATAACAGTTACCTATTTTTTAAATCTAGTTATCTACATAGCCTATACGGTATATAGGTATATACGCTACATTGTTTCTCACATAATTATTAAGGAGAGTGTATTGTTCATTCCGTTATCATCATTGAGGATTATTTCTCCACAACCGTATGCCGATTCAGCGCTTACTTGCGATTTGGTGCCATCTGCAGAGCAAACCGTAATCTTAACAAGTGTGTCTCCGATGCTTAAGGGGATAGGTTCAGTGTTGTCCGAGCCGTTCACTGAAACTTGCATGTTCACATCGGGTATCTTTGGCAGTATTGTCACAGTACTTGTGGATAATTGAACTGTACCTATAAACAAAGAGTAGACCTAATTAAATGCATTGATTCACATGGAAGTGGGCTACTACTAGCCTACTGAGAAATAAACAGTTGATTTATCATTACAGGGCTAAACAGACTTACTAGAGTATTCATAAATATTTGGCGAGAATTCAGGTTGTATTTCCAGGTCCCCAGCCAGTTCCAGGCCACAAAGCTCCGCAAGGTTGGCCGACAGTTTGGACACTTCAACACAGTACTTCTTCACTGCCCCGTTCTCAGCGATCACCTCTATATTAATTGTATTTATCCCATCATTCAACTGAATAACGTTTGAACCATCTCCAAAATGCTGTAAATAAAACCAAATGAAGTATGAATGTTAGGTAAATTAGCGAATGTCATGAGCTATACACAAGTCAATAACAGATTATGAAATCCAGCATTCAAATAAATTTCCTAAGGACGACACTGTGTAGACAATACAAGTTTAGGAGTAAAATACTCACAATTGTATACGATGCTCCACAGTCACTGGTCAGCAGCTCCAGCGTTATGCTACAGGTATTGCAAGGAACAGTAACTTTATAACTTAATAAATTGGGTTCGAATGAAGGGTATAATTTCCCGACAGAAATAGAGAGCTTTTCTAAATCGCAGTTATCCATCGTGATGTGAATTGGTTCAGTTTTGGGGTCGATAAAAGAACTGTTTCAACCGTTTCAATCGGCAAAGCGCACTGACCAGGTTCTGCAACAAAATTTACCATAGCAACTGCAGCGTTACATTCCGGCGACGTTACATTGCAGTAAACTGGTTCGATCAGCTAATAATGTAATCTAACACTAAACAATTGAGCTAAAACAGTTTAGATCATTTGTTGGTATTTATATTATCAGTATTGTCAGTGAGAATGTTATCATGGAAACTTGTATCATTTGCCATGAAAGTTAAATTTGCGCTAATAAAAACTACATTACCCATCAGTACAAAGCGCCTCCCATTTTATTTCCGGTTGCTAAACATAACACGGGAAGTACCATCACTAAATGAGCGTGCACACAAAAACGGACCAGAGGTATTGGCACCATAATATTAATTTAAAGTATTTGTCAAGTTATTTAGTAAATTAACACACGGATATATTTCCCATGGTAGTGTCAGAAAGGATCACGGTTTGTGTTGGCTAACGTTAGCCATCCTTCTCAGAACGCAGTTCAACTTACTGATAGCTAAATTAGCTAACTTTAACAATGATAGCTACTTGGCTAAGTAAACTGCTAAATTAATGCTGTCAAATGTAGCTAACCCAGTGATAACTTGAACGCTTGAGTTTAGCTAGCTAGCTTAACTGTTTTTAAAATACGAATTTGTTCCCTCGCATTCATTGTTCATAATTGCTGAAAGAGTTGGCTAAATAACCAGCCAACCTGGGACTTTAACGTGGCTAACAAAAGTACAAAGAGGTACAAAACGTGAGGCTAACGTTAACGTGGTCAATAATCCAGTCGCCCGGTTAGATTCGGCTAACGTGTGATTAACGTTATGTGAACCATGTTAGCTAATTGAAAACGCCGTCGTACGAGCAAATGTGCGACAGTTTGATTTGATCAATATCGACATAGGCGTTTGCTTTCTCTTCTTTTTCTTGCTGTAACGTTGCTAGTATTAAATAATTTAGCTCGTAAATGGTATTCTAGTTTGATAATTCGAAATGGCACAGTTGCATTTCATTTTGACGTGTTCTTATAAATAATGGTCTTTTAGATTATAAAGTAGACCGACGTTTAGAAGATATATTGCACGGATTTATTTATATTGTCATGGATGTATTGTGTTGCTTTGCTCGTAGAACATGTGTGACGAAGATGGAGTCGTGGAGGATTATCCGACCGAGATTGCGGAGTACCTGACGGGATTTAACTCATCCGTAGGCTCGGTTAATAAAATGGTGGACACAATGATCTCTTTGTCGAAAAACGAGCTCCTTCAGAAAGTAAGAAAATCACATACCACCTCACCATCAGTCTTAGTAAAATACCCATTTCTGAAATTCTCATGTTCTTGGCTATACATACATAGGCCTAATTGTGATGTTATAACATGCATGTATAGCAAACTATTTTATAATCGCTCAGCCACAATCTGTTTTGTCCTTTGCATTTGGTAATTTGGGACACAGCATGGAAGCTGACACGAGACACAAAGATCTTAAGGAAACAGTGAGTGGAATGCTCGTGCTAAAGAATCGCACTTGCTTTTTTTGTCTGTTCCTATATACAAGTACTGTATAACTTGTACACCTGTAGCTAGTACGCGGTGTTATATCAGTTTAAATGGTTTCTGTGAGGTGCTGTGAGCATCATAATTCATTGGACCGTGACGCATTTTTTGTTATTTTGGTTCTGTACTCCATAAATGATACAATGAACCTTTAGAAATTATAGAATCTTTTGTATATAGTCCTCTCCATTTTCAGGCATCAAAAAATATTGGGCAGTTTAACATCATGTTGAAGAAAGTAATATATTTTTAAAATTTGGTTCCATATCCTCTGACTGCTTGAAGTCTGTGATGTATTGACCACACCTGATGCTGGGTATCTTTCCTGGTGATGCTCTGCCAGGCCTGTACTGCAGCCCTCTTAAGTTCCTGCTTGTTTCGGGAACCTTTTGCCTTCAGTCTCCTCTTCAGCATGTAAAATTCAATAGCAAAACTTTCCATTGTGATTGACTCGGCCAGTTAAGGATTTTCCACTGTCTGTCAAAAACCCCTTTGTTGCCCTAACAGTATGATTAAGTTCCAAACCAATTGGTTTTGTCTGAGCAGATAACATTTCTGTTGACTTCAGAATTCATTGTTCAACTTCTGTCCACAGTCACATCATTGTTGAAGACATGTGAGTCTGTTCCACTGGCAGCCATACAGGCCCAAGCCATAACACCCCCTCCACCATGTTTCACGGATGAGGTGGTGTGCTTTGGATCACAGGCATTTCCTTTTTTTCACCCAATTTTCCTCTTTCTATCACTCTGGTACATGCTTAACTTCGTCTCATCTATCCACAAGTGTGTTCCAGGACTCTGGGCTCTTTTAGGTGCTTTTTATCAAACTGTAATCTCACCTTTCTGTTCTTCAGGCTTACCAGTGGTAGCATCTTGTAGTGAACCCCCTGTAGTGTGTAGTCCTTACGTATGGTAGCATCTTGTAGTGTACCCCCTGTAGTGCTGCTACAGTGGTGCTGTAGTGTGTAGTCCTTACGTATGGTAGCATCTTGTAGTGAACCCCCTGTAGTGCTGCTACAGTGGTGCTATTGTGTGTAGTCCTTACGTATGGTAGCATCTTGTAGTGAACCCCCTGTAGTGCTGCTACAGTGGTGCTGTAGTGTGTAGTCCTTACGTATGGTAGCATCTTGTAGTGAACCCCCTGTAGTGTGTAGTCTTTATGTATGGTAGCATCTTGTAGTGAACCCCCTGTAGTGCTGCTACAGTGTAGTCTTTACGTATGGTAGCATCCGTACACTACAAGATGCCACCATACGTAAGGACTACACTGTAGCAGCACTACAGAGGGTACACTGCAAGATGCTACCATACATAAAGACTACACACTACAGTACCACTGTAGCATCTTGTAGTGAACCCTCTGTAGTGCTGCTACAGTGGTACTGTAGTGTGTAGTCTTTACGTATGGTAGCATCTTGTAGTGTACCCTCTGTAGTGCTGCTACAGTGGTACTGTAGTGTGTAGTCTTTATGTATGGTAGCATCTTGTAGTGTACCCTCTGTAGTGCTGCTACAGTGTAGTCCTTACGTATGGTGGCATCTTGTAGTGTACCCTCTGTAGTGCTGCTACAGTGGTACTGTAGTGTGTAGTCTTTATGTATGGTAGCATCTTGTAGTGAACCCCCTGTAGTGTGTAGTCCTTACATATGGTAGCATCTTGTAGTGAACCCCCTGTAGTGTGTAGTCTTTATGTATGGTAGCATCTTGTAGTGAACCCCCTGTAGTGTGTAGTCTTTATGTATGGTAGCATCTTGTAGTGAACCCCCTGTAGTGCTGCTACAGTGGTGCTGTAGTGTGTAGTCCTTACGTATGGTAGCATCTTGTAGTGAACCCCCTGTAGTGTGTAGTCCTTACGTATGGTAGCATCTTGTAGTGAACCCCCTGTAGTGCTGCTACAGCGGTGCTATTGTGTGTAGTCCTTACGTATGGTAGCATCTTGTAGTGAACCCCCTGTAGTGTGTAGTCTTTACGTATGGTAGCATCTTGTAGTGAACCCCCTGTAGTGTGTAGTCTTTATGTATGGTAGCATCTTGTAGTGAACCCCCTGTAGTGCTGCTACAGTGGTACTGTAGTGTGTAGTCTTTACGTATGGTAGCATCTTGTAGTGTACCCTCTGTAGTGCTGCTACAGTGTAGTCCTTACGTATGGTGGCATCTTGTAGTGTACCCTCTGTAGTGCTGCTACAGTGGTACTGTAGTGTGTAGTCTTTATGTATGGTAGCATCTTGTAGTGAACCCCCTGTAGTGTGTAGTCCTTACATATGGTAGCATCTTGTAGTGAACCCCCTGTAGTATGTAGTCTTTACGTATGGTAGCATCTTGTAGTGAACCCCCTGTAGTGTGTAGTCCTTACATATGGTAGCATCTTGTAGTGAACCCCCTGTAGTGCTGCTACAGTGGTGCTGTAGTGTGTAGTCCTTACGTATGGTAGCATCTTGTAGTGAACCCCCTGTAGTGCTGCTACAGTGTAGTCTTTACGTATGGTAGCATCTTGTAGTGTACCCTCTGTAGTGCCTCTACAGTGGTACTGTAGTGTGTAGTCTTTATGTATGGTAGCATCTTGTAGTGAACCCCCTGTAGTGTGTAGTCCTTACATATGGTAGCATCTTGTAGTGAACCCCCTGTAGTGTGTAGTCTTTACGTATGGTAGCATCTTGTAGTGAACCCCCTGTAGTGTGTAGTCCTTACATATGGTAGCATCTTGTAGTGAACCCCCTGTAGTGCTGCTACAGTGGTACTGTAGTGTGTAGTCTTTACGTATGGTAGCATCTTGTAGTGTACCCCCTGTAGTGCTGCTACAGTGTAGTCCTTACGTATGGTAGCATCTTGTAGTGTACCCTCTGTAGTCATGTTGTCTTACCCCAACAACAATATACAAAAGCTATGTTAAATGTGTCACTGTCCAATGGATTATGATGCTGACTATGTGGCTAAGGGGATGCCTGTGGAGGTAGATATGAAAGATTTGCATGTAGACATTGGGCCTCATCTATCAATATTTTCGGAAATCCGTGTGCAAGTGTTATTGGAACCGAAGTAACAAATTCCGCCAGATTTATGAAACGTGTAGACATACAGCATGTGTATGTTAAGAAAAAAAAGTAATTGTCACATTCAAAATCGCGTTCACCAAATTTTTGATTAGCATACATTGACGCCCCTTAAAACACCAGATATGGAATTTCGGCTATTTAAAGGGGTTAAAAAAAGAAGAAAAAAAGCTTCTCTGAAGCAGAGATTGAAGTTCTGTTAATGGAAATACATGCCAAAAACATATTTTATTCTGTAGCATAAGCAGTGAATTGTCAGAGCTGGGGAAGACTAAAGAATGGCAATTATATTGCCTCGCTGTTGTAAACTCTTTCTCGAGTAACACGCACTATGCAACAGGAAAAAACTAAATGGTTTGACATTTGCCACTTTCCTTCCCACAGTGAAGCCTGGAAGGCAGCAGTTTCAGCTCCACCCTCACAGATTGTGTGTTAGATTATTACTTCACTAGATTATGTTATATTATTACTTCACTAGATTATGTGTTATATTATTACTTCACTGGATAATGTTATATTATTACTTCACTAGATTGTGTTATATTATTACTTCACTAGATTATGTTATATTATTACTTCACGAGGCAAAAAACAAAACTCGTAAACACATGAAGCACATTAGCCACATGCCATGCCACTTGTATACCATGATGTTTGCAGGTGTAAACTTGAACTTCAACAGTTATTTGCTCGATTTGAAATTATTTGCCTGCTTCTCGCTTCCATCCAACAGTGAATGTTGTCCTGGTCCGTTTTATGGAATAAGCGGTACTCTTTAGCAACAGCCGTTAAACTCTAATTTTTATGTCATTTCAAGTACAGTAATAATAATTCTAAAAATAATAGTGTTACTCGTTTGTGCTTTGCAGTCTTAATTTTGTATTTATGTTGTACTTCAGATTCCATACCCTGTTTCGTTTTCTGAGGTTGGGATCTTGGAGGTTCTCGGCCTGTGTTGAACATAATTTGGTTTTCTGTGGATGGGATCTTTGAAGTTCTACTGTAAGTCATATATCTAACGCTAACCCTGTGTTGACCATGGTCTTTCCTTACTAGCTGGATCCCCTGGAGCAATCCAAGATGGATCTGATGTCAGCGTATGCCCTAAATTCGCTGTTTTGGAGTAAGTTTGTATCGCTGTCTCTCTTTCGCTGGATTACACTAACGGAAAGGTGTATTGCTAACATGCTCTTCTTTTGCCAGTTTATTTGACGACTCAGGGAATAAACCCAAAGGACCATGGAATTAAACAAGAATTGGTGAGTAAGAGCAACACATTAAATGACCAGCAGATGGCAGTATGATCCTTTGCTCAGAGGGGTCCTACCTCACCTGGAAAGGGAAAGTGTGGGTGCAGCCCTGCACTGCCATACCTGATTAACCTGACTAATAATAGACTGATGTCAAGATCTTGATTTGTGCACCCAGTGACTTTGTCCTGGAAGGACAGGGGTGGGAGAAACCTGCATCCACGCCTGTCCTTCACATAAGACTAGACTCCCCGGGGCTGTGTCAGTGAATGTATGCTTCCTGATACCCCGGGGCTGTGTCAGTGAATGCATGCTTCCTGATACCCCGGGGCTTTGTCAGTGAATGCATGCTTCCTGATACCCTGGGGCTGTGTCAGTGAATGCATGCTTCCTGATCTAATTACACTGTCAACAATGGAAGTGATCTGTGATGCCAAATAAAATAGTTACACCCCATGACTAGCCAGTCAAATGGAATATACACTACCGGTCAAAAGTTTGGGGTCAACTTGTTTTTTTCTGATTTAATATTTTATTTTCTATGTTGTCAAAGTACAGACTCAGAGCTTTTGTTAAGCTGGTTTCACCATGTAGTAATTGCACCACTTTTTATATGTAGTCTCCCATTTCAATGTTTGAGACAAATTGTCTTTTGACAAATTTTCCTGTGGGACTCAATGGAAAAAATATTCAGGAGAAACAATTCTTGTAGTATTTATTGCATATCTGGCAGCAGCACAGTGGTTTGAGGCTCATTTGATACCTTGGACCCTTGATGACTTAAAGCCATTTAGCCAACAGATGTGTTCCATACTATATCAGCATAATATACAGCTGAATTTAGTCCCACCCCCAAATTCCCATAGAGATCCATTCAAATATAAAGAGTTTTAGTATCGCTTGTTATACAACCTGAAAATAAGATATCCAGCCTCTGATTATGTTGATGGGTCACAGACATTAGGAAGTCATAACATGCAAAGGATATGCAACACAATACAAAACATGACTCTTTTATTTTGCATTATGTTAATTTGTCTCAAACATTTAAATGGGAGACTACATATAAAAAGTGTTGTAATTAGTACATGGTGAAACCAGAATGCATAAAAATACCCTTTAACAAATAGCTGACAACATGTGAATTGTTTGATTACAAAAAGAGAAAATAAAATATGAAATCAGAAAAAAAAAAAACAGAAAAAGACAAGTTGACCCCAAACTTTTGACCGGTAGTATATGTGTGGGACCTTTGGAGTGCTGACTCGTGCCTCTCAGTTCTCGTGTACCTTCAGCAACTCGCACACTGTGTGTTCACTTCCTGTAGCAAGAAAATAAAAAAGTTAATGTAACCCCTTAGTTTTGCCTGAGTCCGAGGTGAGATTTGAACCCAAACCTCTTACTCATCCACTGATTTCTTAGACAAACACAATACCAGTGTTGGCTAAAGGGGAAGGGAGGGTTATAGTGCCAGAGTGAATTGTCGCCGTGCTTCAACTAGGAAAGTAGCCAAGCTGACCCCGCTACACTAACACATTCCTTTTCTGTAGCCAGCGCTCTCTGAAAAACGGTGAATGAAATTACGCCGGTATTGACTCTAAATGGAGAACAACGTGAGTTTTGTCTCCTTGAGCAGGAGAGGATCCGCACGTACATGAACAAAGTGAAGGAGATCACAGACAGGAAGAAGGCCGCCCGTCTGGACCGGGGGGCTGCGTCACGCTTCGTGAGGAGCGCCCTGTGGGAGGCGGAGGGGGAGCGACCCAAAGCGCAGGCAGAGGACTCCTATCAGTCCAAGAGACGCAAGCAGAGCTGAGGAGGGAGAGCGGAAAGAGAGGGAAGAGAACCCTCCACACCACCGAGAGACTGCCCTTTTCTCTTTTTTTATTTGTGAGGGGGGTGGGGGGGGGTGCAATCAAAAAAGTATTGACTGTCAGCATTTGTGCTGTTGGTAATATGTACTGTAAATGGATTAAAAAGGTTTTTCCTAATCGTTTTCCTGGTTTTGTTACTCGAGTACGGTGGAACTACTAATTTTTATTTTACAATTGCATGGAGTATAAGGATGTACCATATACGGAAAATGTGTGATATGCGTTGTTGAATATTGTGATGATATGACTTCAACTGAAAACTAAGTGGGCATAATATTGCTTTCCTGCTTTGGGAACATTGCTAACATAGGCAATTCATTGTCTGGGGTCTATGCCCTATTGAACAGCCAGTCAGTTTAACAATATGAAAGAGGAGGAAGCTCATAGGGCCACTGTGTGAGCTGCTGGTGCAGCGTATGCCCAGGTGAGTCAAACCCTCCAGCTCACCTGAGCTCAGCTGTTCCCATGACCCACAGCTGCTCCTCCACTGCTGGTGCACTGCTCTCAAGGGCTTTAGGAGTCATGGCAGGCAGGCGAGTGGATGAGAGAATACAGGCTGGAGACAGATTTACAGTGCACTTCAGAAACGCCTCTCCAGACGGCAGGTGGGTTTAAAATGAAACTTGATTAAGTACTTACAGGTTTTTAATTCTGTTTCGAATAGCCTGGGTCGATCTTACAGGGGTGAAGGCTGACACACAGGTACTAGTCCAGGGGCTCAGTAGGGTCAGACAAAGACGACCCAAATCAAAAACCTGACAGCAGCAGCTGCTGAATGCCAGGCTTCTAATTTTGCTCTAATTAGCTCCATGAATCTGAGCAAATGATGTTTCCATGTAGATAATTTTGCCCTGTAGTCTCTATAAGGTGGGTCTGTAATATTCTATAGCCGCCTATGAACCCACTATGGGCAGGGAGAGGAAGAGTGATATTCTCCCACATGTTGCCCCATGCGTATCAGCTGCATCTGTCCACTCCATGCTGCAAGACAACACTTAGTGTGGGGCTAATGACCGGCTAATGGCGTTTCTGTGGGGGTCAGGCACAGGGCTACCCAGCACCCTCCATCTTGGCTCTGCGTTTAATAACCCTAGGGTTAATAGCACTTCTGTCAAAGGTAAACAAAGGGAAAATGAGCAAATGAGAGAGGACCGGGCAGCAGGGACCGCTTTTAGTCAGCAGGCCTCCACCACCAAGTGGTTTCAGTCATCCTCAGAGCCAAAATGAACAATGTGCCCCCTTGGATCACAGGAATTCCCCAACCCTCCCATTAGATCACAGGAGTTCCCTCTTGCAGCCGGGCTTCTTCTTCTTTCGTATATCGTCAGATGGCCAACTCAGTGTCATGCAGCCACGCCCTCGTCTCTGGTCCCCACAGGCTGATCTCATGGACACACAGGGCTGATCTCAGACATACAAGCTGATCTCATGGACTCCCAGGGCTGGGAGACCTACAGTTCTGTTCAAGAAAATAGTTCAACATCAGTAACCTGAGTTCAACATCAGTAACCTGATGAACCACTGTTATTAGTAGTAGTGATATTTCTGCATGGCAAGTACTTTACTTGTAGGTGTCGTAGTGTAATAGAAAAACAACAGACCCAACTGTCATGACATGCACACTGCTTGTTCTGAGTAATTGACTCATTCATTGAAAGGGGCGTATTCAAAATAATAGCAGTGTGGAGTTTAATTAGAGAATTAATTAATTCTGTGAAAAAACATGTGTCATTAATTGTACTTTATTAAGGAAGAAGGGAAGAAAATGTTTCACACATTGTTATAAAATATATTTTCTTCTGAATAGCTAAGTAAAATGGGTCGTTCCAAAGATCGTTCGTCATTTGATTAAAAAGTTGATTGGAGAGGAGAAAACGTATAAAGAATTGCTGCAAATTATAGGATGTATAGGAAACAAGCAACTACTGTTAAAATGGATCAAGGAATAGTCAGAATAGCAAAGATTCAGCCACTCATCAGCTCCAGAAAGATCAAAGATGATCTACAATTACCTGTAAGTGCTGTTACAGTTAAGACATTTGATTGAAGCTAAGCTATCAGCAAGAAGCCCCCGTAAAGCAACATTGTTGAAAAAAGGGCATGTGCAGAATCGGTGAAAATTTGGCAAGGAACACATTGATTGGCCCAAAGAGAAATGCCATAACATTCTGTGGACTGATGAGAGTAAAATTGTTCTTTTCGGGTCTCGTGGTTGTCGACAGTATGTCAGACGACCCCCAGGTCCTGAATTCAATCTACAGTATACTGTGAAGACAGTGAAGCATGGTGGCGCAGAAATCATGGTATGAGGATGTTTTTCATGCTATGTTTGTATACCAGAGATCATGGATCAGTTTGAATACATCAAAATACTTGAAGAGATTATGTTGCCATATGCCGAAGAGGAAATGCATGTGAAATGGGTGTTTCAACAAGACAACGACCGCAAACACATGAGTAAGCAAGCAACATCTTGGTTCCAGACAAAAAGGATTGAGGTAATGGAGTGGCCAGATCAATCCTCCAACCTCAACCCCATTGAAAACTTGTGGGGTGACATTAAAAATGCAATTTCTGAAGCAAAACCTAAAAATTCACAGGAACTGTGGAATGTAGTTTGAGCATCCTGGGCTGAAATACCTGTTTCTAGGTGCCAGAAGTTGGTTGACTCGATGTAACGCAGATGCGCAGCAGTTATCAAAAACAATGGTTATGCAGCTAAACTTTAGTTCAGTAATTTCAAGTGAAGTTAAATCTTGAAAAATGTCTTCAGTTTATATAATTTGAAGAGAGTTTGAAGAGAAAAATGGACACTGCCATTTTTTTTAACAGATTTATATTCCTTTTCTTTACTTCCTGTAAAATTTGCTAATGCTTTGATTTGGAATTAAATGTGTAATGCTTCCACTACATTTGATATATTAAACTAAAAGCTATTTGCAAATATTTTAACACACTGCTATTTATTTGAACACAACTGTACTTCATGGCTGACGAGAAGTGTGAGAGGGAGTGAGAGGCTTGGGTGCGCACCGAGGAATCAGCAAGGGTGGCCATCTGACGGTGTAGATTCACCAGACCTTGGTTCAGGGACAGCCCAGCCTTTCGGGTTCATTGTTTCCATACTAGGCCAGGTTGTTCTGTCAGGATTCAGAACAATGGCACCAGTAACAAACTCAAAATATTTCCAATAAAGGACTTTATTGGTATTCGAGCAGGTTGAACAGGCAAAGATCAGAAGCTGGCAGACAGGAATGTGAAGAGTTACAGAGTTACAGAGTTAGCCAGTCGTCCAGGCGGGGGCTCGTTAATGGGAACTGGCACAGCAATGGAAATCCAAAACGTAGTCATGGTCACCGGAAAAAGTTTGATAACGAGATTACAATCACAATTTGTAATCAAAACAAAGTCCAATCACAAACCGGTAATCCAAACACAGTCCAAGCACAGACAAGTATATTTTTGTGCCAGTAATCTACTTTCAACTTTGATACAAGGGCGGCCTGTAGCATAGTGGTTAAGGTAAATGACTGGGACATGCAAGGTCGGTGGCTCTAATCCCGGTGTAGCCACAATAAGATCTGTACAGCCGTTGGACCCTTGAGCAAGGCCCTTAACCCTGCATTGCTCCAGGGGAGGATTGTCTCCTGCTTAGTCTAATCAACTGTACGTCACTCTGGATAAGAGCATCTGCCAAATGCCAATAAAGTAATGTAATGTAATGATACATTTGCCATTTATACCTCCATTACAACTAGTCTGCTCTAAATGCGGGGATTGAGTGTAGGGGGGGGGGAGAGCATGCAAGGAGCACCTAAACTGCAGATGCCAAGTTGCCAGCTGCCTGGAAGAAAGATAAGCACCATCTGTCTTTTGACCACGATGCGTTGATTATGGATCATTTTTATACCAAAATCTAAAAAAGACAAGTTACAAGTGTAGATATTTATTTTTCTCTGCTTTTAAAAACTTATTTTCTAACCTCAGCAAGCACATACTGTAGGTGAACATGTAGTTGTTCATGTGTAACTTTCATTTTTGATGTTATGATAATGGGCGGCACGGATGGTGCAGTGGGTAGCACTGCCGCCTCACAGCAAGGAGGTCCTGGGTTCGAATCCCCGTCGGCCGGGGCCTCTCTGTGCAGAGTTTGCATGTTCTCCCCGTGTCTGCGTGGGTTTCCTCCGGGTACTCCGGTTTCCTCCCACAGTCCAAAGACATGCAGGTTAGGCTGATTGGAGAGTCTAAATTGCCCATAGGTATGTGTGTATGAGTGTGTATGAGTGTGTATGAGTGTGTGTATGAGTGTGTGTATGAGTGTGTGTATGAGTGTGTGTGAGTGTGTGTGAGTGAATGGTGTGTGTGCCCTGCGATGGACTGGCGACCTGTCCAGGGTGTATTCCTGCCTTTCGCCCAATGTATGCTGGGATAGGCTCTAGCCCCCTGCAACCCTGTTCAGGATAAGCGGGTTCAGATAATGGATGGATGGATGGATGTTATGATAATGACATTAACTTATCTCAGTGGTCTGTTGCCCTTTTGTCTAATCTCTTAACATATGCTTTAAGAATTTTTGCTAAGCAAATCAACAATACCTATGAGAAAGAATACATCTCAAGGCCCAATCCATAATCCAAATGAAAACAAATGGGTATCTCCAAATGATTAAACATTTCTCAAAGTTCTCATTCTCTAGTTGATTCACTGAGGTCTTGGTATAGGGAGTAATACTACAGAACAGGAAATCTTTTTTTAAATTGAGTTTTAATTAATTGTACTGTATTCGGTTCCTACTGCATTATGGGGCTGTAATTGTAATAGTTGGTGACTTTGATAATGTCTGTAAATAATAGAGCTAAACAGACTTATTTTTTTTTCTATAAAGGGCTAAGAAAGGTCCAAATAGCTTATTTGCCTCTCAAGAGATCAAACTAATGTGAATCTTTTCTTTTGTCTTTGATTGTGAGACATGGTTGTTTAAACCTTTTCGTCCTTATTACCATTTATATTTCTAAGTGTATTATGTGTACGTATTATCATGTATGTATTTTATGGTACTTAATGTGTCTTATGTTTTGCATACACATCTACATGTATTTTGTATCTAATTTGCTACCATATTGCTGTAATCGATTTTGCATGTTGCCACTAGATGGCAGCAAAAGACGGCAGTATTTGTAAATTCCATGGTGAAGGCGCCTGGGGGAGTTTGGCTGAACCGCTGTAAGATGAGAGTGGATTAACACTCACTCATCCTGATAATCACTCTTATCACACAGAGAGCACCACAGTAACAGTGATAATCACTCTTATCACACAGAGAGAACCACAGTAACAGTGATAATCACTCTTATCACACAGAGAGCACCACAGTAACAGTGATAATCACTCTTATCACACAGAGAGCACCACAGTAACAGTGATAATCACTCTTATCACACAGAGAGCACCACAGTAACAGTGATAATCACTCTTATCACACAGAGAGAACCACAGTAACAGTGATAATCACTCTTATCACACAGAGAGCACCACAGTAACAGTGATAATCACTCTTTCTGTGCCAAACAGTCATGGAGTCTGCTCTTTCTGTGCCGAACAGTCATGGAGTCTGCTCTTTCTGTGCCAAACAGTCATGGAGTCTGCTCTTTCTGTGCCAAGTAGTCATGGAGTCTTTCTGTGCCAAACAATGCTCATGTCATGGAGTCTGCTCTTTCTGTGCCAAACAGTGCTCATGTCATGGAGTCTGCTCCAGAACATTATTCAGGAATCATGCATTAATATAAAGTGAGCTCCATAACCTTTGGGAGAGGCATTTTATTCTTGACTTGGCTCTGTACTCCTATATATAAGATTTTTATAATCAAACAATTCACATTTGGATAAAGTGCCCTTAACTTTTATTTAAGGGTATTTTTATTCACTTTTGATTCACCATGTAGTAATTCCAGCGCATTACTACTGAGTACACTTTACCCCCATGTCCCAATACTGAGTACAGTGTCTGAGAGAGCTGGCTCTGTGTGTCTCTGGTACAGAGCAGTGACACACACACACACACACACACACACACACACACACACACAGTGTCTGAGAGAGCTGGCTCTGTGTGTCTCTGGTACAGAGCAGTGACACACACACACACACACAGTGTCTGAGAGAGCTGGCTCTGTGTGTCTCTGGTACAGAGCAGTGACACACACACACACACACACAGTGTCTGAGAGAGCTGGCTCTGTGTGTCTCTGGTACAGAGCAGTGACACACACACACACACACACACACACACACACACAGTGTCTGAGAGAGCTGGCTCTGTGTGTCTCTGGTACAGAGCAGTGACACACACACACACACACACACACACACACAGTGTCTGAGAGAGCTGGCTCTGTGTGTCTCTGGTACAGAGCAGTGACACACACACACACACACACACACACAGTGTCTGAGAGAGCTGGCTCTGTGTGTCTCTGGTACAGAGCAGTGACACACACACACACACACACACACACACACAGTGTCTGAGAGAGCTGGCTCTGTGTGTCTCTGGTACAGAGCAGTGACACACACACACACACACACACACACAGTGTCTGAGAGAGCTGGCTCTGTGTGTCTCTGGTACAGAGCAGTGACACACACACACACACACACACAGTGTCTGAGAGAGCTGGCTCTGTGTGTCTCTGGTACAGAGCAGTGACACACACACACACACACACACACAGTGTCTGAGAGAGCTGGCTCTGTGTGTCTCTGGTACAGAGCAGTGACACACACACACACACACACACAGTGTCTGAGAGAGCTGGCTCTGTGTGTCTCTGGTACAGAGCAGTGACACACACACACACACACACACACACAGTGTCTGAGAGAGCTGGCTCTGTGTGTCTCTGGTACAGAGCAGTGATACACACATGAAAATATCTTTCATATTATTGTTTAATCACACAGCGCCAGAAGGTCCAGCTTTATGAACTTATACGTTATTAAGATAATCATACCATATGTATTCCTGGGGGAATAAAATCAATACTCTGATGAATTTGTATGTGAATATACAATATATACATACACACACACACACACACACACACACACACACACACACACATATATATATAGTAATGCTGCATACATTCTGTCACATGTTTTCGTAGGGCTGTACATATTACACTACATTTACATTTACGTTTGACAGACGCTTTTAATCCAGAGCGATTTACAAGTGCATTGGTTCTTCCACACGTTAAAGCATCACATCCATAACTCTTAAAATACACATGAAGTGCTGTTCTGAACATACAGTCATCATAAATTGATTTTTTTTTGGGTTCGACAAGAGGGTTTGGGATATCGGAAGGGGGGGGGGGATCAGGAGGTAGGACTAAGGTACAGTTTGAAAAGGTGTGTTTTTAGTCTGTGTCGAAATAGGGGGAGGGATTCCGCTGTCTTGACAGTGGTAGGCAAGTCATTCCACCACTGAGGAACCAGAACGAAAAACAGGCGTGAACTTGCAGCTCGACCGCCAGGTGCTCGTAGAGAGGGAACCATAAGGCGACCAGAGCTGGCAGACCGGAGTGGTCTAGCTGGGGAGTAGGGAGTGATTAAGGATTGTATGTAAGGTGGGGCAGTCCCCTTAGCAGCCTGAAAAGCCAACAATAGGGCCTTAAATCGGATGCGTGCGGCAATAGGAAGCCAGTGGAGGCCAATGAGGAACGGGGTGACATGAGCCGACCTGGGCTGACTGCTGATCTGGCGGGCTGCAGCATTCTGGACCAGGTGGAGGGGCTTGATGGCACAAGATGGGAGACCGGCTAGGAGGGAGTTGCAGTAATCCAGGCGGGAAATGACGAGCGCCTGGACTTGGAGCTGGGTGGCTTTCTCCGTCAGGAGATGACGGATATGGCGTATATTGTAGAGGAAGAACCTGCAGGTTCTGGCAGTGGAGGATACTTGTGGAGTGAGGTTGTTATCAAGAGTCACCTCAATATTCTTTGCCGTATGGGAGGAGGAAACTATAAAGTCCTCAACAGTCAGTCAGAGGTCAATTGTCGGAGAGGACTTAGCAGGGATGTAAGTCTTGGCAAGGTTAAGCTTCAGGTGGTGGGAAGTCATCCACGAAGAGATATCAGCCAAGCAGGCAGAGATCTGTGTGGTGACCTGGGTATTGGGGGTGAAGGAAAGAAAGAGTTGGGTGTCATCAGCGTAAGAATGGTAAGAAAAGCCATGGGAAGAGATAACAGAACAAAGAGACATGGTGTATAGAGAGAAGAGGAGAGGACCAAGAACTGAGCCCTGTGGGATCTCCAGTTTGTAGGGGGTGAGGGTCAGAGACTGAGCATCTCCAAGTCACCTGGTAGGAATGACCAGAGAGGTAGGAGGAAAACCATGTTAGTGCAGCTCCTGTGACACCCATCCCAGACAGCAATGAGAGCAGAATCTCATGGTTGACTGTATCAAAGGTGGCCGACAGGTCGAGGAAGATGAGGACAGAGGAGAGGGATTTGGCTTTAGCAGAGTGGAGTGCCTCAGTGACCGCGAGCAGGGTGGTCTCAGTGGAGTGGCCACTCTTGAAGCCGGACTGGTTGGGATCGTGGAGATTGTTCTGGAGAAGATAAGTGGACAGTTGCGAGCAGACCGCCCATTCCAGTGCCTGACCCAACCACCTGTGCACCTTCCTAGGGGCACAGATTTCTCACGTTTATTTTCCCCAAAATAAGTAACTGACTGGTAAGGTACTGACCACAGACTGTTGGGCCGAGTGACTGCAAATCTGTCTGGGAGCCTGTATCCTACTGACCACAGACTGCTGGGCTGAGTGACAGGCCTTCCAGACAGTAGTGCTGACCCAAATATTATTTTTCAGGTTTCGAATAGTTGTTGGTGTTTCTGAATGAGTATGCGAATAACCGTTTTCAAAAACACTGTTAAACAGTTAAAAACAACATTAATCCCAATTTTAAGCATACAGTAGGTGGCTAATAAATAAATACACATAGCCTACACATAGCCTATGGCCTTAGTCATATCTGTTACTGTGCAATGACAGAAATACAATTGGTCTAAAATAAATAAATAAATAAATAAAACAACGTTCTGTATTAGCTAATGCAGAAACTTAACTAACATAGTTAATTTCTCCAATGTCATGGACAAAAGTATTGGCAAAAAAGTATTGCAATTCTGTCAGATAATGCTCAGTTTCTCCCAGAAAATTGTTGCAATTACAAATGTTTTGGTTTTAATATGTTTATTTGTTTGGCTTGCAATGAAAAAACACAAAAAAGAATAGACAAAAATCCACATCAGATATAATTTTACACCTAAATCAAAAAAGGGCCGGACACTGGCACTGGACTCCTTGACTGTGTGCATGGCATCATGAAATCTGAAGACTACCACAGAATTTTGGAGCGCAATGTAGGGCCTAGTGTCAGAAAGCTGGGTCTCCGTCACAGGTCACAGGTGTAGGAAACTCATTGATGGTTACTGGAAGTGATTGTTTTCAGTTATTTTTTCTAAAGGCTGTGCTACCAAATATTAATATTAATATTATTTTTTGATTTAGGTGTAAAATTATATCTGATTTGGATTTTTGTCTATTCTTTTTTGTGTTTTTTCATTGCAAGCCAAACAAATAAAGATATTAAAACCAAAACATTTGTAATTGCAACAATTTTCTGGGAGAAACTGAGCATTATCTGACAGAATTGCAGGGGTGCC